>NC_056731.1:1593610109-1593872609 GCF_019279795.1 Protopterus annectens
TCTAACAGAGCTTGGTCAGACATGGCTTTGTAAGTCAAGCAGAGATCACATCTAAGTTGGCGATATGAGACAGAGAATAGTTGGAGTTTTTTGAGTCTGTCCGTATAGGACATGTCTTTAAGGCTTAGGATCCTCTTTGTGAGGTACTTTTGTGGCCTCTCCAGTTGTTGCAGGTGAGGTACATGTCAAATGGAGCATTGTACTTGATGACTGGCCTAATGAGGGAAGAACAGAGGGAGACAATGACCTCTTTCTTCCTGGATGCAAAACCCTTAGTAATGAGATGTGCCACATAGAAGGACTTTCTGACCACAGTGGCAATGTGGTGGTCAAAAGAGAGGTTGCTGTCAACCTGTGTTCCTAGATCTCTTATAATGCCTTCTGTGTTCAGTGGACTACCATCGATGTGGTAATTCATGGGAACCGGGTTTTTCCCAGTGGGGATGATGACATATTTGTTCTCATCGAGGCTTTTCTGTAGGATGTCAACATCACTTGGGGAGTTAATAATAGTTCCCAACTTGCAATTGTCTGCAAACCTTGTCAGACAGAGTCCCTTTGTGTTGGCCTGGACTTCAGAGAAGTAGATACCAAACAGGAGAGGACCTAGGACCAAACCTTGTGGGACTCCACTCGTGACTTTCACACTGGGAGTTCTATCGGTGAGCCAGTTTGCAACCCACCTAGTGATATAGGGGTTGATGCCTAGTTTAGTGAGTTTTTCTATGATTCCTGAGTGGGGAATGGTATCAAAGGCCTTGGCCAGATCAAGGTAGGCTGTATGAACCACCTTCCCTTCATCCACAGCTCTGGTGACTGACTCACTGATGTCAACCAAGTTAAGCAGGCATGATCTACCCTTCACAAAGCCAGACTGTGTGGGATCCAGAGTGTGGAGATTCCTTATATCCTTGTTTATTAGGTCCATGATGATGCGTTCCATAGTTTGCATATCAGACTCATCAGGATAATGGGTCGATAGTTCCCAAGGTCTGTAGTTGCTCCTTCTTTGTGGAGAGGGATAACTGTAGCAGTGCACCATTCAGTAGGGTCAAAGCCTGAGGTGAGGCTGTGACTGAACAGGGCACGCAGGTCAGGTGTCAGTTTATTCTGTAGTTCATGTAGAACACAGACAGGGATATTGTCAGGTCCTATAGAAGCTGTATTCTTGGCCTTGGACAGTGCTGTTTTAACCTGTACTGGGCACCTGGCAATCTACTGGTATAGTGATTGGTTCTTTGGGGGGTAAAGTTGGCACTGAATCTGTCGGCCAGTATATTGTCAATATCTGTTGGCTCGGTATAGGAGGTACCATTGTGCAGTAGCTCAGAGCAAATCTGGGTATTGCCATGGAGATTCTTTACATAACTATAGAAGGCCTTGTGGTTGTCTTTACTGTTTGCCGCAATTCTGTTCATAGCTAGCTTTAGATAGATATTTAACCTCCATCATGCCTGCCTTGCTTTTGGTGGAATAAATGGTTAACCCAGCTTATTTTGTGGCATCTAATATAGCTTTGTACACTGGCCAGGAAGGAGTCCCAATCCTCAAAGTGAATGAAAACATCATTCAAGTAAGATGCAACATTCTTTTCAATGGAGTTTTAGGATTTTGTCTATAAGTCGCTTAAAGGTTACAGAGGCACCATGCAACCCAGATGGAGGATGGCATACTGGAAAAGGCCCTCAAGTGTTGAAAAAGCTGCTTTTTCCTTTAACTTCTGTTGTTAGAGGGATTTGACTGTTCCCATTCTTGAGGTCTGGCATAGTGAGAATCATTATCTTCTCCAATCATTCTGTTGTTTCATCTTCCCTAGACACTAAGTAACTATCTTTGAGATGCTGTCCAACAAATCATTACAGAGCTTGATGATTCTATTAACTTTAGAGATAAATGCTATATGGTTGCTCCACTCACTGCTGGACTCTTCCATTACTTCCATATTGGGCATCTTGCATGCCACCCCTTGTACTGCCTTTCTTTGAGACTCTGGTATTCTGTAAGGTTTACATTCTCTCTTGGACTGGTCTGAATATGGTGCAGAATCAGCATTGTTCTGTTCAGCATCTCTGAGAATACTTCCTTGTTCTTTAAGATAATCTAATTTATTTCTTGTTCTGTGGCTTAGATAGTGTATCATCAACCTAAACTGCAGGTGTCAAGGTCAGTTTTCTTTCTTCACTTAAATTACTAGTCTTTGCTGATAAACCATATACAGAGGTTTGTATTTCCTTTCATGGGTTCAGTATGTTTATATGGCATATATGCTCTAGTCTTCTCTTACCATTCTACCTAATTATGTTCTTTATTTTGTTTTTCTGTTACTTTAAATGAACCCACCATGTAGCCAAGAATGTGTTTTCTGCTGAAGGGGTGAAAACAAACACCTAGTCTCTTGCTTTAAATTCCCTGGTCTATGCATTTCTGTTATATATCCCCTGTGTAACTTGGAGTCTTTCAGTATGCTCCTGGGATATGGGCATCACTACTTTCAGCCTTTCTTCTAAGTTTCTATAGTTTTCTATGACAGATTTAAATGGGGGTTTGTCTTCCTACTAAGTTTCTCTGGCAATATATAATGTCCACAAGGGTATCTGTCACAAAATAACTCAAAACAACAAAATCTATTTCAGGCTTAGGGCACTTTTCTAATGACAAACAACATGCCTCTCAACTGTCCAGCTTTTTCAGAATGTCCAGAGTTTTGCCTCATATTTTTAGTCTATTCCTCATAAAATGTGTGGTTTTGTGGCAAATCACTGGGATGATCTGAGGACTGAAGCCACTAAATAATGGCATACATTTCAGTTTCAGACTTCAAATTCTTCAGAAAATGTATGCTAACACAAACCCTGTTACTCTAGCAACTTCCTAAGTTTATAAGAGCAATATTTACAATCTGTCCCTATTTTTGGGCCTTTGTCCTCCATTTTGTCCGGCTTTGTCCAGATTTCCTGCACTAAGAGATTGAGAAGTATGAAAAGGAAATACGATATTAACCTCTCCTGGTTTTCAGCGACTATGTTCAATGCCATTTTTCAGCATGGACTTTTAATTTCTGGATGAGAAATGAAGTGGCAAGAAATGAGAACTCCCATACACAATATATTCATGGCAGCCTAAGTATAAATATGAAAAATCACCTGATTTTCTGACTGATCCCTGAGGGACTTCACTTGTGATTGGCCACTTTGTAGAGTTGGACTCCCCAATTCTAACTTCTTGGGCCCTGTCTGTGAGCCAGTTGGCTATCCACTGGGTAACATACAGATTTGTACCTAACCTCTTGAGTTTGTCAACAATGCCTGAGTGGGGTATTTTGCCAAATGCCTTGGCCAGGTCAAGGTAGGCAGTGTGAACCATTTTGTCATCATCCATTGCTTTGGTGACCTTCTCCAAGAAGTCCACCAGGTTGAGTAGGCATGATCTGCCCTTGATGAAAATAAACTGGGTTAGGTCCAGTATCTGGAGGTTTATGATATCACTATTGATCATTTCAATGATAATTCTTTCCATGGCTTTACATTTAAGACTAGTGAGACTTATGGGTCTGTAAATTCCAGGGTCTATAGATGGTCCACTTTTATGCATAGGCATGACTGTTGCTGTTCTCCATTCATAAGGCATGGAGCCTGTTTGGAGGCTATAGTTAAATAGCAATTCCAGGGGCCCTCATAGGTCATGTTTCGTGCTATTTAGAAGGCATCCTGGAGTATTGTCTGGGCCCATTAATGCAGTGCTGTTGGCCCTAGACAGAGCATTAAGGACTTGCTCCCTAGTGATAGCAGGGGGAATTATATTTGATGGTATTTCCTAAGGGAAGGCTGAGGGAAATAAAAGAGTGAAATTGGAGCTGACTTTATGGGCCGGTAGGTTTGCTCTATCTTCTGGCTCAGGATAGATGGCTACATTTACAATGGGCACTGCACACAATTGTGTATTGCTTTTAAGGTTGTAGACATAGCTAAAGAATGCCTTGTGGTTGTCCTTGGCCTGGGAGGCCAAATTTACCTCAAATTTGGCTTTGGTAGACTGTAGACTTCATTTGTCCTCTGGGGTGTTTGTTTAGTTTGATGAGAGTACTTTTATCCTGATGGGTGCTCCACTTCCTAATTTTTGCCATAATTTTCTTCCTTCTGTTATAGCCTATTGATTTTGTGATTCCACAAGGGTTTCTCATTTTTTAAGTTAGTTCTGTACTTTTTCCTGGTGGGCACAGCTGCCTCTATGCAGCTATTAACATGCTTGTACAGGGTTTCTGTGAAAAGGTCTGCATAGGTAGCAGTGTTCTCAGGGTTTATGGGGGCTTGAAAATTTGCCAGGTTATCGTTTACTATTAGGAGGTTAGCCTTAGAGTAGTTCCTGAATATTCCAGGTTTAGCTTGGAGTCCAGGTTTTATTTTTCTTTAAAGGAGACCATTTTGTAGTCTGACCTTACCAGGGAAGACGTTATAGTAGGGGATGTGCAGCACTCTCCCAAATTACTGGGGACCAGATCCAGTATGGCTGGACCCCTGGTTGGTGTACTGACTATCTGGTTCAGGGAGTTTGTGTTTACAAAATCTAGGAATCTCTGTGTCTGTAAATTTGATGTTGTACAGGATTCCCAGTTAATAGTGTGGTAATTAAAGTCACCCATGAATATGGTATTGGGTTGGATGGTTACTGTTCTAATAGGTTCATAGGTAGGTACTAGGCTATCTGTCTGAGGGCATTTATAAGCCTCGCCAGAGTGTGTCAGCTTTCGCCATCCCATTGATTAATTAACTGAGCCTCTGTCAAGAAGAGCCAATGAAGTGATCCCAGGGGTGTATTTTCTGTTACCCATCCACTCGTCAAGGTTTCTCTTGAAGAGTGTTAGTGAAGGGCTCTGAGTAATGTAGTTAGGAATTTTGTTCCAAAGCATGGGGAGTCTCTGTGACAGGAATCTATCCCTCCAGCATGTTCTATTTATTGTTGTGGCGAAATTTAGGTCACTAGAGTGAGTGGCTCGCAGTGACTTGGATTTCTTTAGGTGGAGCATGTCCATCAATTCTGAGTTGGACATGGCTTTGTAAGTCAGGCAGAGATCATCTTTGAGTAGTGATATGCCACTGAGTACAGCCAGCGTTTTTCCAGTCGGGATGCATAGGAAATATGTTTGTGGCCAGTAATCCTCTTGGTGAGGTACTTTTGTGGTTTTCCAGCTGTTGGAAGTGTCTTGTGAGGTACATCCCAAATGGGGCATTGTACTCTATGATGGGTCTGATGAGTGATGAGTAGAGGGGCACTATAACCTCTTTATTTCTATATGCGAATGCTTTAGTAATTAGATGGGCTACATAGAAGGATTTCCTAACAACTTTGGCAATATGATTGTCAAAGGAGAGATTACTATCTACCTGGGTCCCCAGATCTCTTATTACCTCTTCTGTATTAAGGGGGCTGCCACCTATGTGGTAATTCATTGGTGTTTTGTTTTTCCCAAACGGGATGACTATGCATTTTTTGACATTTAGCTTGAGACCATGACTTTGACACCAGATGTCTGTCTCAGTAAGGCCCTTTTGGAGTATGTCTGTGTCAACCAGAGAGTCAAGTATGGCTCCCAGTTTGCAGTCATCAGCGAACTTGGTTAGCCATAGTCCTCCTGTGTTTGCCTGTACTTCCAAGAAGTATATGCCAAACAGTAGGGGTCCCAGGACCGAGCCTTGTGGGACACCACTTGTGACTGGTTTAGAGTTGGACCTGGAGTCCACTATTCTTGTCGTGTGAGTTCTGTCTGTAAGCCAGTTAGCAACCCATCTCGTGACATAGGGGTTTATGTTCAGGCTGGTAAGTTTTTCTATAATTCCTGAGTGGGGAATGGTGTCAAAAGCATTGGCGAGGTCAAGGTAGGCTGTATGAACCACCTTCCTCTCATCTATGGCCTTGGTGACTGTCTCGAAGAAGTCAACTAGGTTTAGTAGGCATGATCTGCCCTTAACAAAGCCAAACTGGGTCGGGTCAAGTGTTTGGGGGTTCCCAATGTCTTTGTTAATGAGTTCCATAATGATGCACTCCATAGCCTTGCAGACCAGGCTAGTCAGGCTTATGGGGTGATAGTTACCAGGGTCAGTTGTGGCCCCTCCTTTGTGGAGCGGAATAACCGTCGCTGTGCACCATTCTATGGGCACATAGCCTGTAGGGAGGCTGAGGTTGAACAGTGTGTTTAGGTGGGGGGTTAGTTTGTTCTGTAGTTCTTGCAAGATGCAGTCTGAGACACCATCTGGCCCCATTGATGCTGTGCATTTGGCTTTTGAAAGGGTTGTTTTCACCTGTGCATCTGTGATTTCCGGGACACTACACTTTTGCGGTATTGTTGTGGACCCTTTTGGGGGGTGATGGGGGGGTGAAGTTTGCACTGAATCTATTTGCCAGGATGTTGGCAATATCAGTAGGTTCAGTATATTTTGTGCTATTTTGCACTAGTTCAGAGCATATCTGCGAGTTGCCACTTAGATTCTTGACATAGCTAAAGAAGGTTTTGTGGTTATCTTTCAAATCCTTGGCTATTTTTCTTTCGAAGTTAGTCTTGGATGATTTTATGAGGGACCTTAGTTTCTTACTGATACTGATCAGGGATGTCTTTCCTTCTTGGGATTTGCTTTTTTTCTGAACTAGTTTCCTCTTTCTATTGTATAGCCTGTTTATGGCCACCAGACTGATTTCCTTCTCTTAGGGGAGTGAGTCTTGGTTTTGCTAGGGATGGCACGATCCATGCATCTTTGTAGGTGCTCATAGAGTGCATTTGTAAAGGTTCCTGCATCTTGGACACTGTTATCCTTTATCATGGGAGCTGTGAAACTTACCACCTCTGTCTTAAGTAAGGTGAAGTTTGCTATAGAAAAGTTTTTCACTGTGGTTTCCTTGGTTGGGGGCGGTGGTGTGGTGTGGACATCCAGAGTGATTAGTTTATGGTCTGATCTAACCAGTGACGGGTTGACCTCCGGTGCGAAACACCTGTTGCCTATGTTGGTGATGACCAGGTCCAATATGTTTTCACCTCTGGTGGGGGAGTTTACCAGCTGATCCAGGGCATTTGAGTTGATAAATTCCAGGAAGCACTGGACCTGGGAGTTTGTACTTGAGTAGTTTTCCCAGTTAACGGTAGGGTAATTGAAATCACCCAATATCAGGGTGTAGGACCTTCATGTTTTCCACTGTCTCGAGAAAGGCAGAGTGGTGGTCCTGGGTCATGGAGAGTGATCTGTAGCAGGCTACAATTTGCATTGCAGATTTGCCCGATGTTAGTTGCACATGGATGATCTCAGAGGTATCGTGCTGCACCACTAACCTGGAGGTGTAGGTTTCCTTGATGAATATGGATACACCCCCCCCATTTTGTGTTTCGGTCCTTGTTCTGTGGCCGAAATGTGTGGTATGAGTTGTAGCCTGGTAGTGTTGGGGTGCTCTGTGGAGCCTTGAACCAGGTTTCAGTTACTGCACAGATGTCGACGTTCTCCATACTGAGGAGTGCTTCAAGCGCATGCATTTTGAGATTTAAACTCCTGGCGTTGAGTAGCATAACCCTCATTTTTTTATTTGTGCTGTTTATGGAAGTGGGTTTGACTTTTGAGTCTTGCCCAAAAAAGGCACTATGGGGACAGCAAGAGCCTTGGCCAGTATTCGAAAGCCTAGGGGTGACAGGTGCAAGACATCTCTTGCGAAGCAATGAGGCTTGTCAAGCATGTCGTCCCAGGCTGACAGATACTGGATCCCCTTTGAATGACACCAGAAGCTTAGCCAATTGTTGAAATTGATATTTTTTTTCTTTATACTGCGGTATCATTTTTGGTGCGTGCAGGATGCTACTCAGGGTCAGGGTCATACCCACCTGGGCTACATGATCATAGAGCTCTTCCATGTCTCTTTTCATGTAGTCCAGGGAGGTACATCTCAGGTCATTCACACCAACATGAACAATGACAGAGTCATATTTGTACTTGTTCTGGAGTGACCTGAGTACTTGTGTTATGTGGTGGATTCTGGCTCCCGACAGGCAGCTAACAGTAACCTTCTTCTTGTCCAGCCTAGTGAGTGGGACGTCAGTGTGCCTGACTATAGAGTCGCATATTACTAGTGTGTTAGGTATGTTATTTCGCCTTAAGGGCTGTGATTGTGCGGCACACTGATTTTGTGTTTTATGTGTTGTCTGGTTTGTGACTGGAGGTGCAGTTTTTTCAAGTGTCTGCTTTGAAGGTCTCTGATGTTTTCGCAGGTTTTTATTTAGAACCTCCAAGTATGATTTCATGTATTTATGTGTATTTTTTGCCAGTGCTGGTTTAGTATGTCTGTGTGAGGCTGGAGGTGTGGTGCAAGTGTTAACCTTCTCCTCATGACTGCCTGTTCCAGTCTTGGGTGGAGAGAGCTTAGCCTCCAATTTAGCTATATAATTGCATCTCTCGCATATGTTAATGTTTTGTAGTAGGAGGAGAGGGTTGTCTGTGTACATGAGGCAGTTGTCACATTGTCTCAGGATACCCAGGTTCACCAGCTGGACTAGAGAGTATACTTGAAATTTCCCTTTGGTCATGCCTGAATAGTAGAGTGAGCTGCTTAGTCGCTTGGTTGGTGAGGGGTGAATAATAAACTTTGCCCTGCTGCTAATAAGTTTAAATACATGGTATGTGTTTCCTGGGTCATAGAGGGGGACCTATAGCTGGCAAGGAAGTGATATTGAATTTTGCCTGTGGTGATTTGGGCATGGAGAAGCTCAAGTAAAAATGTAGTTATTGAAATTACAAAACAACTACTTGACTCCAGGTCTAAAATAGTAATTTTACTTTTATTTCCACATGACCACCATATCAGTAGCTGCACTATGTTTTCCTAACTGACTCATTCATCTTTTATGATGGCAATAGCCTATCTCACACCCAGTCCATATGAGATCGCTAGTGCCCATTTCTTCCCACTACAGAATAGAGACTATCAGCCTATTCATTTTCCTGGGTCAAAGCTTGGAAGGTAAGGAGTGGTTCAGTACAGCAGTCATGCTGGTCGCACCCTTCCATCCCTTCAGTGGCAAGTGGCTGTGCATTGTTGCTGTCTAGGAGAGATCATGCCTTTGCACATGAGCCTTTCCAATTTGCATGCAAAACCTGACCTGGCCACTGCAAACCTATGCATGCATCCTGCTGCCACACCCTAGCATTCTGACTTCGTCAGCAGTCCAGCAGGTCTATTTACTCCTTCCTCCCAGGATAACCAAGCCAATGTTGGCTGCTCTCTCCCATCCTCTCAGTCTGGCTTCTCCAGCACTCAAGATGCTAATCAAACTCACATCAGTAGGGAATCATATCATAATCAGGCTTCTTCCCTCTTTACAACAGAGCTCCTAAATAATGAAGTTTGAAGTTCACTGCTACACTGTTCCCTCAGTGGAGGGGGGTGTACACTTACACTCCTGCTAACTCTAAATGCTAAATATGAGATTATTATACCTCACAGCAGTGAGAGCATACTCCAAGATAACACAATCTCAGACTTAGTATATATTCCCCATACTAAAATAACAATGTTGCATTTCTGAGGAAGGATCACAATTATAGTCCTTAGATTTATGACAGGTACTCTTTAAATCTTCTTTATTCCATCAAAGAAGATCCATTATTCAAGAGGGTAGTGAGCTGTGCAGCTTTGCTGTTTATAGCATAGTATAGATCAACTGACTGCAAGTGTCATACAACTAACATAAACACAGGAGATAAAATCAGTGAATTTATATAGACTTTATATAGACAATTTGTTGATTTTGAAAGATACATACCCCTACACACTCCATCATATAATGCCACATCAGCTTATCTATGATTAACATTTGGTATAGAAAAGGGCCATTAGTAAACAACACCAGAGGTACCCTTTAAGTCAGAAATTAGGATGCAACAAGAGCTGTAACAGACAGTACTGGTAGTTAGTTACACATGCCTGCAAACTTTAAAGTAGCACTAGAGATTTGGCAATATGTGTGACAGAAAACATTCTTTTCTCTGTGCCAAAAGTCCTGGTGCAAAACTAGAATAATAATTATTACAATACTTGACGATTCAGGGAAAAGATACAAAAGAAAAGAAACAAAATGCTGAAGAGCAAGTGAGGCACAACAAATCTTGCTTCCAAATGTTTCTGTAGCTACCCACAGTGTTTATATAGTGGACACAGATAATATATAGAATGGATAAACTGTTTTTAAATGTGCACATTTCTCTTCAGACTAACTATTATTAGGATTAGTACATATGAGCAAGAGTAAAGAAAATGTGTTAAAATATATGCAAAATATTAATAAATAGTTTTAGATCTGTAAAGAAAATTAATTTATATTCAAAAATGTTTATGTTGATTGGATAAAACAATCAGCACACAGCATTACAGAAAACAAGCCTTTCTACTCAGTGTGACAGTAGCTAAGAAAAACAAAAGCTGCACTCACCATATTCTCTACTCATCCAAGCAGATAAGTCAAACAAGTACTTAAACAGAATGGAAGACAAATCCCCCCCGAAATACAAGCAAAACTATTACATATAACAACAAATATCTCAACTGTCCATATTTTCACAGAATGTCCAGATTTTTGTCTCATATATTTTGGTCTGTTACTCATGAAATTTGTGGTTTTCTGGCAAATCCCTGAGGACTGAACTCATTAAATAATGCTATACATTATTTGAGTTTCAGACTTTGTGTCCCCTAGAAAACGCATGCTAACACAAATCCTGTAATTCTAGTAACACTCTAAGTTCTTAAGAGCAATATTTAAAATGTGGCCCTATTTTTGAGTCTTTGTCCCCCCATTATTTTAGGCTTTGTCCAGATTTCTTGTGCTAAGTGGTTGAAAGGTATGACTTCTACAAAAGATCATTTAAATTCACTAGTAGGATGATAGATATCTTCAGCTGTTCTCACGTAGTAAGCAGGATTCATGTACAGTCCTGGGTCCATAGACAAAAAAAAAGTGTCACAACCTGTATTTGCTATAATGTGCTATGCAAGCATTGGCACATAAGTCTTTGACATACAGTATGTGCAGTTCATTAGGAAGCCATCCCCAGCAGTAGAATATGGTGAAAACAGATGACTCAAAGAGTTTAACAGATAAAATGCCATTATTTGTAATTTTGTTAAACAATGACACAACACAATAATGATAACCCACTCCTGTGTGTGGGTAATGGTAATTTACCACATCTGGTTTATTTGTTTGGCCATTCAGGCTTCACCCTCATGATCATATCAAGCCACCCATGGGTAAATCAGAATTACCCACACCCAGACATGGATTATTGATTAATTATACAATGACTGGCCATTAACATTCAGAAATGTGCACACTGATTGGTCATCCCAACCAGTGTGCCCATTGTAGAATCCAGCATATACCAATAGAAAAAAGTCTGGTCACCCGGACTTTCTTCTATTAATATATTCTACAGCTTCCAGTTTTCTTGAGCTAACAGGTCAAGAAGTACAAAATTTGAAATCCAGTGACATTAGAGTTATGAGAGAGACAGGACAGAAATACAAGAAAAATCAGGTACATTATGCAAAACTAAAGAAATGTACCTAATTTTTCTTCTATTGCCCTGCCTCTCGCACCTCCAAACTGTCCGGATTTCAAACTTTTTTTTTAAATAAAGAAAGAAATAAAGAAGCAATGGAGATCTTCCTTTCTCCATTGCTTCCTTTCCAAAGCACTGATGTACTGCGTAAGCATGGGAACGTAAGTCCCATACGCATGCACAATACATTAATAAAAAGCCCCATGATACCGGAAAAAGCACAAGAACACCACAGTGTCCTTATACAAAGACATTATTTAAGAAAAGTAAGTAACTTTTTTCTTAAATAATATCATTGTATAATAGCAATAATCTATGGCTGGGTGTAATGCTGGATTTACCCATGGTTGGCTTTGGTCACAAGGGCAAAAAACACCAACTGTGGGTAAATCCAGCATTACCCACACAAAGCCATGGTTATTGCTATATTAAGAAATGGCTACAGAATGATATCTAAAGCTAAGTACAGTTTCAGGAAATGGGCTCTGCAGAGAAGACAATTTTCTCAGAGTCCATGAACTATATGGGAACTGACCTAGAATCACTGATAAGTTACTTATGAGAAACAAGGATAAATGCAATGTTTAGAAACAGCAGTTGTAGGTAAAGGCAGGGGAGCCCGTTTTTTCTTAAAACATGTTGAAAATGTACGATTTCTCTTGAGTCAGATCGCCTTTTGAGAATAAGTATATTAAACACTGTATAGCAAGTCAATGTGAAAAGTCTAATTTTTGTTTCATTTGAATATAAATGAAATATAACATGTAAAATATGCACAAATGCTGGTAAGTGTCACATTTTCCTGTAATAAAAAGAACTAAAAAAATAAAACTGCTTGAGAAGCTGGCTTATTCACCGACTGATACAAAAGGAAATACTCATTTGTCGTTCTTTTCACAGTCTGCCGTAGATACAGAATGGTTTCTAAGTAATCATACACAAGATGAAGAATCAAAACTTAAGCTGTCTAGCGTCCTTGTGGGCAACAGTTCTGAAAATAACATAAAAAAGAGTTAGTCATTAAAAGATGTACAAAAGACAAAAATCTCTTCACGATTGCCAAGATTCAGTGGCCTCTCTAGAGGAAGTGATGCCCTTTTAGACCACAAAATGTAATGTTCAGTTTAGTGTCAATCATCAAAGTTGTAGCAAGCAGTAATGAATTATATCACATTTCCTTGGGGAAAACAATTTCTAGCAGCAATGTAATTATATTTGTCTGCCTCAGAGGTAATGCATGTACTAAAAGGTCCCCAAGGGAAGTTTTAACCTTGTAATGGAACAGGATAACTGGAGATATGAATCAGCCTATACAAGAGGGCCATAACTAGTAAGTAGGCATGCATTAATCTGTAGCTAGACACCTTATTGTCACTGAAACAATGCAGTGCCTCCTTAAGGCCTGTTAGAATTCAGCAGGTGTGCAGACATATTAATGATTTAAAAAAGTACATCCGCAGTCCTTCTTTATTAGACTTCTTCAATACCAGAAGTAGTTTCTGTGATTATGAAGATAAAACAAAACTCTTAAAAGAGTGCTTCCTTATGAAATTCAAGAGTTGTTAATTCCCTGTGTTCTCCTACGTCACTTTCCATGACATATTGGGATGCTGTCTGTCAGCATTTTGAGATGGTTGCTTGAAAACCATCTGAATAGGTAGCACCTTTTTTTTCAAAATTTTTGCTTACAGACATGTACATACACACACACACACACACACACACACACACACACACACACACATAAATATGTATAAGCACACAAGCACATATGGAAATATGTATGCAGACTATTTCTACATATATCAAATATGCATTTATATATATTATATACAGAATATGTGTCTTTATATATATATATATATATATATATATATATATATATATATACATATATATAAAAAATGTATGTATTAAGTATATTTGTATATATGTGTGTGTGTGTGTGTGTGTGTGTGTGTGTATATATATATATATATATATATATATATATATATATATATATATATATAGATATACATGTATGTATGTGTGTGTGTGTATACATATATATATATATATATATATATATACATATATACATGTGTGTGTGTGTGTGTGTGTGTGTGTGTGTGTGTGTGTGTGTGTGTGTGTGTGTGTGTTATTCTTTGGTAGTTCAGGACAAAGAATTTATAAGAAATGAACAACAACATTATTTTCTTGCCAAAATGGAGAATTTGAAGAAAGAAATACAGGTACAAAGCTTGTTTCAACACATTTTCTTGTGAAATACAAGTCTATACATATGTTCTTTCAGATTTACTGGTCTTTGCTGAGAACACAAATGCAGTATTTTTTTCAGAGTGGGTGAGAAAACAAATAGTGCTTACAAATATCTACTGTGCCTGTCACAAGGTTTCACACAACAGCTTCTAGTACTGTGCCTGCCACAAGGCTTCACACAACAGGCTCTGCTACTATGCCTGTCACAAGGCTTCACACAACAGCCTCTGCTACTGTGCCTGTCACAAGGCTTCACACAACAGCCTCTGTTACTGTGCCTACCACAAAGCTTCACACAACAGCTTCTACAACACAGGCTGAGTAACTCTGGCACTTCCTTTACTGCAGTACATAATGTGTTTCCCTGGCACACTAGCTGTTACAGCAGTCACTATCCCATGTGATCCCTACTGTCTGCTGAATCACTGGCTCTAGCCCCACTGCATGAGCTGTAAGCCCAGAATAGCCCATCTACATTTAAGTGACTAGAACCAGGACAGTGGAAGATCTTAAAGTTAAAGACCAGGAGGATCAAAGGCCATCTGGACAGTTGGGGGTTGCAGTCTTTTTCCATTTGTGGAGGAGTATAGTCCATAATTAATATAAAAGTCCCTTCCTAAAAATAGTATTTTTAAGGTGTTAAGGGTCCATTTAATGTCAAAGTGCTATCTCTTTCTATAGGTAAATAGCATTTCTCAGCATTTCTTGACTTTTCTGCTGATGTAACAGATGGGATGTTCACCCACTTCTCCAGCTTGAGACAACACTGTACCTGTTCATTCCTGCACAGAGGTATTTGTGTACAATAGAAATTACTTGTTAAAACCCAGAGCTATTAGCTTTGGTTCTGAACACAGTATAACTTTTAGACACCTCAAAGCTTGTTCAGCTGTCCATTCAAACTTTAAGGGGCTTATCCTTGGTCAGGTCAATCAGAGTGCAAGCAAATGTTGCAAAGCGGGGAATAAATCTACAATAATAGCTTAACAAGCCTATAAAAAGCCTTAACCTATCTCTTAAAGGTTTCTATGCACTGGTTTTGAATTACTTTAGCTTTCTCGGTTTGTTGTCAAAATAGCAGGCTTCTGCCATGCCCAACTTGCATTTACCTGAGTTAGCAGTCAGTCCAGCTTGATGCAGGTCATTTAAAATGGCTTTGAACTTTTCTAAGATGGATTTCTCAGTCTTCGGATAATATTATTACATCATTCAAGTAGGCTGCAGCATATCTGGTACGGAGTCTAAAAACTGTCAATCAGCCTGTAGAACGTTGCAGGTGCAATGCGGAGGTCAAAAGGTGAGATGACAATCTACAGTGGAAATGGTGGAAATGATGTATTTTCCTTAGTTTATAATGTTAGTGGAATTTCCAGATAGCTTTTGGTTAGGTCCAAAGTGAGCAGAAACATAGCCTTGTCTGATCTTTCACTTTATTCACTTGGGGCAGGGGATATGAGTCAAATTTTAATATACTGTATAAGTATCTGAATTCATTACAAAATTTTATAGGCCCATTGGGTTTATGAGCCAGTACTATGGGGCTCTTTCACTCACTTTGAGACTCCTTTATAACCCCACATTTGGACATTTGCTTAACTGTTTGACATTGGGATTCTGGTATTGAGTACAGTTTCAATTTTACGTTCTCACAAGGCAGTTTCTGTGTTATGCTGGACCACGCTGGTTCTACCAGACAGCTCTGAGAATATCTATTTTATTCCTGAGTACAACATTTTTCATGCCTTGTTTCTGAGACACTGATAAAATCTCCCCTATTCTGACTTCTGAACATGCTGTGGGAACCTAAACTTGTTCTGCAAGAACACTTACTACAGAAACTTTAGTTTTCCTCCAAAGTTTCAGCACATATATATGGTACCACAGTTCTTGTTTCCTTTTTCTTGGTTGTTTCACTTCACTTACAGTAAAGTTGTGTTTAGCAGTGGGTACAAGGGCTGAAATTCAGAAAGAACCCATTGCACCTAGGCAAAGTGTTACCACCGCAAAGCGAGGTTTTATACAGTCACATAAAATGAAATTCAAAGACATGATATTCCACAATGAGGAACAGCTCATTATCATCTAATTTACATGTCTCTGAATTGAGAGTAATTACCACCAGTGCTAAACAGCACTTTTTGGCTGTAATTACCACAGTTGGCCATACCCATCAAATGTCACTGATTATGTAGCAGATCACTGATTTTACCATATATTTTGGCCTGCCCTTCAAAACATTTTTGATATATCACTGAGAATTACAGTAAGTCAATAATTTAGGACATTAGAGTTTCACTTTCTTGTTTTTTTAAAAAAATCATCTTGATGCACAACCTGTTGTTCAATTAACTTTTTTCATTTAATTAGTGTAATATTTAAAACTTGTCCTGATTTTGAGTCTTTATTTCTCCATTACTATTGGCTTGTCCATGCAAAAGCAGTGAGAGCTATGCTAGTGGCCCATGTATCATATTGGTGCAGGACCCCCACCCCCTCAGCAGTCACTCTCCCATATATATGCAGACGTTCAGACAGACACACACACACACACACACACACACACACACTTAGGATGACAACTCCGTAGTGATTCTACTAAGCATGTAAAATCACTGCAGTAAGCCTGTCTCAAAATCACAAAGGGCATCAGCAAGTGGTCAGCTGCTCATGTTTGGCCTTATTGCTCATAGTAGCCCTTTCTGAATTCTAGTCACTTTATTTATCTCCATGTTTGAATTCCCCTGAGATGATTATTGTATGCTGTCTGCTGGGCCTCCTGTGTGATCTCCATATGCTCTCTTACTGTAAACGGTATAGTTCTTAACCTGTCTTGTAGATCTGTTAAGTGCACTATTACACTTCTAAAGGGGATATTTTCCTCTTCCTAGGTTTCTTTTGCTATATCTAGCAAATTGTGGAGATGTTTGTCATACAACATTTCAAGCAGAAGCAGGTGGAGCTTAGGACACATGAGTAAAGTGGGGTAATGGTAGAACTTTTTACAAGGGAAGGTAATGGAGAATGATAAAGAGGAAAGGTGGGTAGAATTTTTTAATATCCTTAAGAAGTAACATTACCAAGTCAATGGATATTTTGGTTGGTTTCTGAAGGATGGAGTAGGTTACCCTCAGATTTTGTCCAACTCCTAAAGCAGTAGTAGGACCATCTCATCCTTAAGTATTTTTTAAATTTTTGTAGGAAGACACTTGTGTTGGATTCAGCTCAGAGTTCAGAGACATGGAATCCCATAGTTTTGCTATAGAAACATTTCCTATTGAGTCTCCATGACAACTGCTTGATTTAGTAATAGAGATATGATTTAGATCCATGATCTAAGGTCTTTTCTAGAACTATATTGTGTGATGACAATATTAAATCATGGGTATTTGCTTAGTTTATATGTGATGCTGTATGCAATTTTCACTTGTGTGTAGTTAATGCATTATGGGGTTCTATCCAATGTACTTGTTGTGGGAGTATACAGTGTTATGTTTTGCCAGGTAGGCAGTGAATTTTGCAGTTATACTGTAATATATAATAAGTTTGCTTAGAATGGATTTGTGAAGATTTGATAAAGGGAGTGGAATAAAGTAGACTTGAACATGGTGGAGACTGTGTAGTCTGTAATTGTGCATAAAATGTTAGGATTTGATTTTATAACACACACCAAGTTTTTTGTTAGTTTTGGCTACTGCATATTTGATGTGACAATCAAACCAAAGAAGTTGGTTTATAATTATCACTACTAGCTTGGTTTGATGGAGTTGTTTGACAATAGTATTATTTGATACTTGGTAAAGAGGATTCAGGCTATGAGCTGTCAATGAACTACTTCCCACGGTACAGAGTTTGATTTCCTCAACCACTCAACCATCATTTGTCTACAGTGTGACTCTGAGGAAGTCACTTAATCAGATAGTGCTTTATGGCAATTGGGAATTTGAGCTAGGTTAACTAATGGTCTCCTGGACTGCATGCTTACATATGAACTTGATGTTATGCTCATTTTTGGTATAGTTTTGTGGGTAGTACTAGTAGTAAAGAGCCTTATTTGTTTGGAGGAGGATTCAGTATTCATTTCCAGTTTGTCAGCCATTCTTCTAATTTGTTGAAATTGAGTTTTGTTTTGTTTGGAGCTTAGCAGGGGAGCTGGCAGAGCATACTAGGGTAGTTTCACCAGTATATGATAGAAATCTTTACTGTACTGGCAGTATGTTGAAGCGTCAGTCAAAGTCACTGTGTGTTTAAATAGGAGTTACCTGAGTAGAAATAGATTTAGCACCCTTCCTCTTGGGTATAGTATATAAGAAGAAAGACACTCCATGTGCTGACTTGTGTGTTTTATGCTTTGTATGGAAGAGAGAGACTAAAAAGAATCCAAAGGTTAACCAGAATACAATGGGTAAGCAGACAGAGACTGCTCCAAGTGAATGTGGAATTTTTTCTTGCACTTACACCTTTTTTAGTGGTTGATTAAATTATTTGCAGAATTCACACCATAAAGGATTATATGATTCTCACAAACAAAACAGACATTCGATGCACCTATCAACAGATGAGGTTACAGTACCATGGGTACACTTATGAACAGTATACTGAGACTTAATGAGTACAATAGAGAGGTTTAAGTCCATAGGATTCACACAAAAGGATGAAAATTTTGCAGGAAAATAGTCAAATAAAGCAAGTTCTCATAATGAAATGTGTAGCAATGAAAGAGAAAGGAAAGAAAATGACTTACTTGTGAAGTTACAATTCTAGAAATTTTAGAAATTCTGGTCAATACAGAAAAATGCAACCTAAGCCTGTTTTCTTCTAAAAAAAATGTATGTAAAGAAGACCTGGAAAGACTAGCATGTATGATGGAAGAGGGAGGATTTCGAGCAGTGTAGGAAACTTTAAATCAGCTGCACATTTCTAATGTCTGTAGCATCTATTCTGCTGGTTATCACTTGTTTGACAACATATTATGGAAGATATTTCTGAGACATCCACAACTTTTTTGAAGCAATAGTTCCTCACATCAAAGTGTAAACTGTGCACACTTCAAAAACAATCTCTTCACTTCTCTGTCCTTTCTTTTGAAATTATTCTCTTTCTTGAACCCCCTTAAAAGCATGTACACCACACCATATGTCCCTGTTTTTTTTCTCTTACAAATAATGCACCCCTATTTAGTTAACCTGCCCTGGTAGCCCAGTCCTGCCATTGCCCCTACTGTACATCTGAACCCTCTCCACTAATCCTATTGCTCTTTTCATAAACAGCCTCCAGAACCATATACTGTACTTTGAATAAGGCCTCCCGAATATCCTTTTCAGTCATATTACTAATTCCGGCTCCCTCACACCCATTCCTTTAGCACTACATATTAAAATTTTATATATTCAGTTTCTCAGCTCACCATTAGATCACTGACCGTCTGCTTTCAGACTTATTCATTCCCCCATCCCAACAAATGTTAACCTTCTGTCAGTGGGGGTGCAATTTACCAACAGATGACCATGACTGGAGACCAACTCTTGGGCACCTTTCCATGCGGGCATTGTGGATCTTGTAACCAGGTTAGTAAATTGAAACAATTCACTAGTGCCAATACAAGTAAAGTATATGATTAAGAGTCTTTGGCAACTGCAGCAGTAGCTGGGTTGTATATTTAGCCACTTGTCAATGCTCAGCATTCTATGTAGGGCAAACATCAAGATCGCTCAGAGTAAGAATGAATGAACATAAAAGTGACATCAAAAACAAAAAAGAGACTAATGCTCTTTATAGACACACTTTGAAACATACTAATGCTCGATTTATGTTCATGATTATTAATAAAATTACTGGCAACAGGAGCAATCAATAGGGCTGGCATAGTATATTGAACCATAAAGAAAAATATTGGATAATTCACTTTGGGGCTTTATTTCTCCCGGGTCTTAATGACCACCTATAACATATGAAAGGGAAATGATATAACACATGTTGTAACCACTACACATACAAAATATACATATTATTATGTATATGATATAATTTCATATCAACAGAACTATGTTATAGGTTGTTCATCTATGTGGTTTATTATACAAATAATATTGTTCATGACCTATCTATTCTTGTTGGAATATTGTAACTATCTGTATATTTGTGCCAAATAATAATGAAGGCCTTATATATGTATGCTGCCATTGTGCAAGCCTATTGGTTAATGGCAACAGTATCTAGTTATAAGGCTATTACATTTTGTTATATGCTTATGTATTATTACATTATATCATCTTTTGATATTTAAAATCCTTGTTGTAAGATCGTTATATGGGTCTTAATATCATGTACCATTGTTGAACCTTACTGGCTGATTTAAACATGTTTTTTTACTTCCTTTTTGTATTGAGACATTTTGCATGATTATGTATCAATAGTGAATGTTTTAATAATTCGTTATACATTTTGGTGACATAATTATATCATTTATTCATAGCTCAGTGATACCATGACAATAGATTTCGTATTAACCAACCCCATATTGATCTGATCCTACATTTTACTGACAATATATGACAACACTTTATATGTTAATATAAATATTTTCTTATCAGGAGTTTGTATAACATCTAGTTTATGTATAACTAAAAATATTATTATATGTTATATTTTTGACATAATCTGTATTAGATATCTATATAGTATGACTGTATTTATAATGCCTCTATTATTTTAAGGAGTAATAGTGATTGGAATATGATTGTCATTTTGAGTTTGGGATGGACTAAACCATCTTTCCATTTTTTGGTGGTTTCTATAAATATTCATGAATCATTTTGAATTATACATGCTTTTTCACTGATGAAGGCTGGATAGCCGAAACCGGTTTGAATTGATATCAGTGCACTTTATTGCATTTATGTTTCAATAAATATCTATTTTATTATTTTTTGTTTGGAGGTGTTTATATGCTGCAAATGCTGGCCACTGGTGTTTTACTATGATATGGTACGGCCGAGCACACCATACTTGCGAGGCACTTTAGTTTTTAGTTTTCTATTTGCCTTTTCCCCACTGAATTGCAATCTTGGAGTGGGTATATATGTAAATTTACCAGAAGGCATGGTGGTACAGGGGCTGCAAAAAGAATTCTTTTTGAGTTGTATGTTGATATTTATTTATATTTATTTATTTATTTATTTTATATTTGTTTACCAGGAAAGTCTGACAGGGCATGGATCCCATTTTCAGCACAGGTCCAGGAGAAAAGCTCATAGGTTCATAGGTTCATAGGTAGGTACTAGGCTATCGGCCCAAGGGCCTAGGTAAGCCTAGCCAACAAGGTTCCCTGGCTTACGCCACCCAAGAAAGTTATTTTCCTGTGCCAATGTCGAGCAGAGACACAGAAGCTCCACAAAGATTAGTACAGCAAATACAGTAAATACAATACACACATTAATAAAATACAGTACAGAGTCAAAAAGTTAATAATGTGCAGTTTCAAGGCCAAGAAAGGAGCAAAAAGTAAATATACTATAAGGAGCATAGTGTGTTACAACAAACAATACAGTTGAAAGGACATTTTTTTCAGTCATTTGATTACATTCATCAGTGGCTAGTACAGTAAACACACATTGATTGGTTAAACGTATAGAAAGGAGTTGTTGCAAGCCTTCATTGAAGGTTAAAGTATGACATGATCTAATTAATTGAAGCTACCCAGGGTCAGAAAAATTATATAACCAAGAACTATGTAAATGGGACCGGAGGAGTTTTTGAAATTATTTTTGTTTTCAGTGTTCCTAATATCTACGGGGATGGTATTCCAAGTTTTTGCAACAGAAATGGAAAACAAGGAGTCCCCAGAGCTATTGTTACTTTTGCCTGTGTCTGCCAGAGTTTTATTGGTGAATCCTAATAGGTGTTTGTTAGAGTAGATATTAATTAGAACTTGAAGAGCAGGAACTCTGTTTGAATAATATAGAATTTTGTGAGTGATTTCAAGCTGGCTATATGTGAGCAGGATTGGTAATTCTAGCCTGTATAGTTGCTTGATTGCTATGCAGTGATGTGTCCTGAAGGGTGAGTCAGTAGCAGACCTAGCTATTTTATTGTAGCAGGTGTTTAGTTTGTTAAAGTCTGTTTAGGTTGATGAGTATGGGGAGGCATAGAAGAGTGTGGATAATAGGTGGGTTCTTGCGATGGTGGCTTTACTGTCAATGGTGAGGTACTCTTTATGTTTATATAGGGTTCTGAGTTTTTTATGAGCTTTTTTATTGTCTGTGCAATGTACATATTGAAGTACATGTTGTGATCTATGATAACCCTAGAAGTTTGATGTGTTGGAGATGTGCGATAGGGATGTTATTAGCTGAGAATATTGTGAATGATGGTATGGGGTCTAAGGCTCTAGTGGGATAGAATATCATTAGCTGTGTTTTATTGTGGATAATATTAGTTGAGAGTTGGCTAACCAGGTTTCAACATCTATAAATTGAGGAAATAATGGGGCAGAGCAGATTAGAGTGGAGTCATCGGTGTACTGGACTATAGTAGCATGCCAGGTAGCTTAGTGGAGTTGGTTGGTAAATATGTTGAAAAGAGGTCCAAGAATGGATCCTTGGGTGATCCCTAGGGTGACAGGTAGGATGGGAGATAAGTAGTTTTGCCATTTTACTGCTTGTTGGTGGTTGGTTAGATAGTCTTGAAACCACACTAGTGTGGAGTGACTGAGATTAAGATCGGAGAAAGCAGAAAGGAGTTTGGGATGGGAAACAGTATCAAAGGCCTTGGAGAGATCTAGGAATACAGTGGATACTAGATTACCATTGTTTCAATGTTGGTTTACTGTGTTGGTAAAGCTAATAAGGACAATGGTAGCACTGTGATTGGGGCAGAATCCATGCTGTGTGTTGGTTAGCAGATTATAGTGAAGAGATTATTTGGGAATGTATACATTTTTTGAGGATTTTAGATAAGGGGATAGAATGGCAATTGGACGGTAATTAGATAATTCACAGAGTTACCTCCTTTGTAGAGTGGTATTATATGAGAAATTTTCCACAGAGAAGGAACACATTGTTCTAAAGAGTGATTAATGAACATGAGGACTGGAGATGGCTTTGGCTACGATCTGTAGATATTCTGCAGGTAATTTGCCAGTGGCCTGAGTTGTGGCTTTAAGCCTATTTAGGTATTTATATATTGTGCTAGTTGGGACAGGCCGTAAGGACTAGAGGTTTTGGTCTGCTGGTATGGAAGATAGCTCTCCCACTTCACATCCAAGCCTATTATTGGAGTGAGCTAGGATGGAGTTGGTGAAGTGTTTGTTGAACTGGGTGGCAATATTATTGGTGGTGGTGTCAATGTTAGGGGGTGGAGTACTGTTCTTTCCTGGTTGTAGGATTTTATTAATGGCAGCCCAGAATTTCTGATTGTTATTTTTATGTTTGGTTTGAATGCCTATATAGTGGTTCCTTTTGCCTGTCCTAATTTGTTTTTTGGCTTTGTTCCTTAGTTCCTGGTATGCCTGTCTATTAGTTTGAGTTTTATTTTAATGCCAGAAGTCCCATACTTTAGCTCTTTGTTTTAGTAATAGATGGGTATCCCTGGTCAGCCAGGGGGCATAGTTGGATTTAGTTCTGATAGGGCCAAGATGATTTAGAATGTTTAGGAAAGTGTTATTGAAGTAGTCTACGGCACTTTCCACGGGGAAAGATGAGAGTGGTCTCCAGTTGCATTAAGTGCAGATATGAAGTCATGGGTTTGATCATTCCTTCTTCAACATTGTGACTTATTAATCTCCAAGTTTCCTCCTCAGAATTCTTTCTACAGTATGTCTGATATTGGAACTGAAGTTATGCTTACTGATGTTTGCGTCATCTCTTGACCCATGCCTATACAAAGGAACTGCCATCACTCTCTTCTAATCATGACATATCCAACTTGTCCTTGGGCGACATACTATGTCATACTAAGTAATCCAATCAGTGATTCTTCCAGTACATCCCTTGAGTACCCTGGATGGGATGCCATATTGCCTCTGCAGTTTACCTTCCATTAGTGCTACAAAGGCACATATCACGTTTTCATTTTCAGATTCTACATCCACGTAGTTTTCCCTAGCTTTTCCTCACTTCCCTTCCCATGTAGAACTCTTGCTGCTTAACATTCTAAGATGAATACTTTGCAAAACTCTTTAAGACAACAGCCTGCTTCTCAGTCTCTCTCTCTCTCTCTCTCTCTCTCTCTTCCTTCTACTTCAGTAAAAGGAGCCAATTTCTTGCCTTTATATTATTTTATTTTTACATTTGTTAAATTGGTGAATAGATTGGTCTCAGAATCATTTTTTACTGCAAGCCAAGCTAAAAGTCAGTTACACCGAAGCAGAAGTTAAATTACAGTCTGAAATGCAAATGCTCTGAAATACATTTTGAAATACATTTACAAATAGAAAAAAGAGCTGACTAACAATTTAGACAGTATAGTAAACAACATGGAAAGTGGTGGCAATGTGCTGGGTATATTTATAACAATGTCTGAGTTGTGATAGTACTTTGGTAATGGTGGTTTCAGCATACTGGTAGAAGGTTAGAGATGGATCAAAAACCATAGCTCATTCTCATTAGAGTTAGCAGATGCTGCCAGAGGTCCATTAGTCAAACAGGTGTGTTAGTGGGAGTCGCTATGAGGTTCTGAAGAGCTTGGTTTGTGTTTTTCCTACATTTAGCATGAGCCTGTTTTTATAGAAGCAGAGACAACTCTTGTCATGTGCAGTGATGGCAGAGTCGTAAGGATGAAGTTTTTCTTTTCACATTGACTTATTTTATTTATGAATTTGCACTGTAGACAGGCATTTTACTTCTATAACTTTCTGGATGATGCTTGTATTGGGCTGTTCAGATTTGTATGGTTCCAGCTGACTTAGAACTAGGTCAGAGTATTGTAGTTTGGGTGCGAGGTGGTCTTTTTTTGTTCTGCCAACAAGCTGATTAGTTATTTTATTGGTGAACTATGAAATGACAAATTGATGGACTGAAGGATCAATGGCTGAACACAAGAAGATATTTACTTTTCATCAGCTTTTATTACTTATGACCTGTAACAGCAGATGAAGGATAGTTAGTGTGTATTCAATGTTTGTCAGTAATACTTAAGAGCAGCTGCTATACATTAGTTTGAAAAAAGCAAAGAGGTTTGAGGCACTAACTTTGTTTTTGATCTGCGGTAGTGTTATATTGTTGCAAAGTGTGTATTGAACACTATTAAACCATACTGAACAGTGAGTGAGTGACTATGTTTTCAGAGATAACCTACCTTCGGTCTTCTGCTTTTTTGGGATGGAATTTTTTGGATTTTGGCATTTGCAGTAACCTATATGTGCATGTTTAATCATGTCTGGAGTGCTTACTTTTTAATAATTCTGCAATATTTGCAATATATTTTAAGAGTTCTTCATTGTTTTACCTGTATTTTGCTTTGATGTATATTTGATGCTTAGGAAATAACTTTACACTTGAAGCTGAAAGTCCATTAACTGTGCTTGATTTCATTACTATCCCTGCCTTCTTTGGGAAATTTTAGGTCACCAGCCACAGAATGGCTTTAATGGTTGGTTGGTTTGAGGGAAGGGTGTTAATAAAGAGGAACAATAGTAAGGAAACAAAGACTAGAGGCCTGCAGTAGGTCAGCTTTTAGTTACATTGGTAATGCCACAGTTGAGGATCCATAATGTTCTGAAACTCACTGATCACTTAAGCAGATTGTAAGCCAACTAAGAGATGAATGATCATGACAGGAAGCAGGTATATGCAATTGCAACCATTAGAAACACTTCTTATGTATTAGTAAGTATGAAGTCAATGGACATTAACAGTACAATGTTGATGTTAAAGGATGGTTGTGATGAGCTCTCTTTACCCTGAGACAGCAACTAAGGAGTCTCAATTATCGCCACTGTCTTCGGTAAGGGAGTGTCACTAAAAGCAGGGATAGAAATACACAATTTCCCCTAAGAGTGCACTGGGAACAGGTTCCAAACTTGGAAATGGACTATATGCTTCATTCCAAGTCCTCATATGAGTCTCCACACTAACCACTGCAGAGCACTGTGTCCCAGTTCTAGGTATCTCACACACTCACTCTTAAATATCTGATACTCACAGATACACATACTCTTGAGAAAGACTGACACAGATTTACCGGCTGTGTTTCTTTGCCCAAATTACACACTCTTGTGAAAGACTTTCACAGATTTACCTGCTGTGTTAATTTGCCCAAAATTACAGGGTAATTGCTGCCACCAGTCAAATACCACAATACCCTTCAAAAGGGGTGTTTAATTTTATTGGGTAAAATAGGAATTGAAAAAATGGTAGCATGTATCCAAGCACTAAGGCTTTTCAGAGTGGCCCTGGTGTTATCACAATAAGCATAAACACTCTCAAGTTATTAAAATATTAACTAAATAACCAGCCACAATGAGTGGTAGTAAAGCATTTAATAATAAATAAAAATATTTAAAATATGTAAATACTGAATAACTGATTCCAATAAACATCAGAGTTTCTCACAGAGGAAATATGAAAATAATACTGTAGGATAGATCTCACATTGATTTTAGAAAACTTCTAACTAACTAGCGGCAGTTCCCTGACTGTCTGAAGATTAATGGACCCTATCTATTCTAAATAGCTCAGCAAAGCAAGACTATAATCTTACTTCTGCAAGGCAAGATGAGAAATTATTTCCACACTCCAGGCTGTTGTCTGTCCTCAGAGACTAGAACAACTATTCTAGAAACAACTGGACTACTACTGCTGAACAGCTCTGGAAACAACTGAATGATTACTGAACAACTGATTCAGAACCTGCTTTTATAGCAGATTTTTTTTAAGTAACAAGCTGCTAAGAGAATTTTACTCTTTCATATCAGACTTTGACATGTAAATAAACAGCTGCAGTGAAGAATCTATTCTCCCAACTCTAGCACACAATGACATCACATCTAGGTCAGCTGACTCTGGCATAACAACCATTCAGAATTAAAAACATTTACATTTAGTCAGCCAGAACACTATTTGACACAACACCTTGCATAAATCAGAGCAGTAATCAAAAGACATAAACTTATTTACAAAATTATAGCTAGTCATGCTGGCATATGTAACACAGGATAATTTGCAATTATTTACAATTATTTACAAAACTTCAGCCAGTCATGCTAGCACAGATAGCAATATCTAATATCCTTACAATGGCCTTAAGCCATGTTTTGTTTTGTTAAATGTATAAAAAAAATGAGACTATAGCCAGAAATTCATTTGTGTATTTACTTTTCTAAAATCTCATATAAAGTGGAGAGAATGGCAGTTGGTCTATTATTATCAAGTTTGATGGAATTTGGGAAAGGCATTACCAGCTGATGTTTTCAATTCAGTAAGTATTATTCTGATCTCTAGGTTTAGATTAATATAGATTTTTGTGGGTGTAAAGTGTATACTGATGCTCTATTAAGAAACTTGAAGTGCAGTGTGTTGATATTTGAGCGATTCTTATGTGGGATTGAAGGCGGTACTTTGTAAACAGATTCACTAAAGAAAGGATAAAGTTGAAAGATAATGGTGGAAAGTGGCCCATATTCAGCTGATGAAGAAGATTTAAAAGATGGCCTGGGGGGGCTGGAATACGTTTTGAGTTTATGAATGGAGCGGAGTATGATGGAAGATGATGTGAAAAGTCTTTTTTTAGAGTATTGACAAATATGTCGGTTGTGCTAAAGGAGGTAAGTGGAGCTTTAGTTAGACCAAGAATGGATTTTATCTCTTTGTAATAGTGTAATGAGGCAAATGGCTTTGGCAGATTTTACTGCAATTTCAATGTCATATTTAAGTTATTAATATTGGTTGTAATAGGTTACCTTGTTTGCAGATGTCCAAAGATAACAAAATCTGTCCTAAATATACATAACTCTGTTGAGATTATGGGATAGCCAGGGACAGGAGTTACCACAGAACTTGTGTTTAGTTTTGGAAACAAAGAGTTTTGAATCAGGAGGAGAAGACAGATGTTATTGATGAAGTGAAACAAACATAAATTGATGTCAAGTAAATATAACTCATTATAAGTATTAGACTATTTTTCTTCTGGACAGATGGCAAGAATGGTGAAATTTAATAACATATTTCATTTATTTATTTGCCTTTTTAATGCTCACAAGATAAGTATAAGGCAGTGGTCACTAAAGAAGTTAGGGAGGCTTTTGAGTGAGTTGTGTAACAATTGAGAATGCTGGTGAGAACTAAATGTAAAAGAGAGCAGTTACTGGTGGTGGGTGTTGCGGGGACTGCGCCAATTAAATACAGTAATAAGGCTGCGGTAGGCCAAGTGCTGTTAAAGTCTGTTTTTGAGAGGGCTTAGCCAGTTAAGAGTTAGACCTCTTAGAAAAGAATAACTTTGTGGACTGAGAAGTACGGAATCAAGGTGAGATGTAATATGAAATAGAAAAAGAAGACAACTGGTAAACAGATACACTAAGCAGTTTAGTGCATGGTGCTTATGGAAGCAGCATAATAATCCAGGTCACTTCAGTTTACGTTTCAGAGAAGGAAGTTGCCAGACAGCAGGCACATATATATCTTTATAGCTATATCTGTCTGTATAAAAGGGCAGCTAGCCTAGTACTTACATGTGAACCTATAATAAGGGTCAAGAGGAAAATATTATATATATATATATATATATATATATATATATATATATATATATATATATATAGATCCACTTTGAATCATCGAATGTTCAGAACATCGACATTCTGATCATCGAGACCAAACATCGATGTTCAAAACATCGAAAGTTCAAAATGAACCACACAAAAACAAAAAAAACTTACAAAAACTATTTTATGCAGGGGGGCTTTGCCCCCCTGCACCCCCCATGTGGTGGGCTGCACCCACCCCCCCACTTTAATATTCCAACTCCAAGATCGCACTACAGTGGGGTAAGGGAAATCTCCCGTTTACCGCTATATGCGGTAGCACTAAACGGGAGATTTCCCGTAACCTACAATGCCAACACTCAGATGGCACACACACACACACACACACACACACACACACACACACACACACACACACACACACACACACACACACACACACACACACACACACACACACACACACACACACACACACACAAAACATGCAGGGCCCCTTGCTGCCCTGCATTCACACCCAAAATTCTACACTTTCACTTACCTGGCACTTCCACTTTAAACCTTCGATGTTCTGAACAACGATGTTCTGGTCTCGATGATTAGAACGTCGATATTCTGAACATTCAATGATTCAAAGTGGATCCATATATATATATATATATATATATATATATATATATATATATATATATATATATGGCTCTACTTTGGTCGAAAACACATTTGGTCGAAACTGACTTCACTTATTTCAAATGTCTTAAACCATAGACATGTATATTGACAAGTGCAATGAACAACTCTTTCCACAAGACAAAATAAACAAAGTATGTGGGGGCTACGCTCCCCACACCCCTCCCTACTTTATATTCTAACTCCAGGATTGCACTACAGTGGGGAAAAGGCCATATATAACTTTCGACAAAATGAGTTTCAACCAAATGAGTTTTCAGTGAAGTGAGCTTTCAGTCAACTGTGCTTAGTCAAGTGAAATTCGACCAAATGTGTTTTCGACCAAACCAAAGTAGACCCATATATATATATATATATATATATATATATATATATATATATATATATATATATACATATATATATTTTTTTTTTGTTTTTTTGTTTTTTTTAATAAGTACCCCATCTTAGTTTAATGCCTGGATCATCTTATCTGTGTAAGTTTCTTATTTTGACTGTCCCTTGCTTCAGCCTCAGAGCATTTCTCTTTGTCAACCTGAATTATTTCCTGATCACTTTAAATGTATTCTTCCTGGTCATCTCATAGTCTGCCATTACTAAAAAGTTCTTTCCATATTTGAAATGTTTTCCTCTCCTACATTATCTTACCTTGGCCTTAACCACAATGTTTACCCATCCAGATTTCTTTCTATGTGTTACTTTCATTCTCTTTTCTTATGACCCTGGATATACCTTCCAAGATTTTTTCCCTAACACCCTTTTAGAGATCTTCTTTTAATATTTTCCTCTTCACCCTTATTATAGGTTTATATAAGTACTAGGCTAGCTGCCCTTGTAGGGCATTTTAAGGCTAGCCAATTTCACTTCCAAAGGTAAGAATCAAGTCCTCTATGTTGTGTCTGTGAGGTAAGCACCTTAACCATTATACCAACTCACCAAATACTGTTACCCCATTCAGACTTCTTTATTTGTATTAGTTTCTTTCTTTTTTTTACATCTGTCAATATCAATTCCAAAATTCACTCCCTAATCCCTGTCTGGAAATCTTCCTTATTACTACATTGATTCCAGATATCTATGTCTTGAATACAGTCTGTCCTAACAACCCACAACCATATAGATCTATACTTTCATACATATTCCCTGCCCTTTATTCTGTTGGAAAATAGTATCTGTTTTGTATGGTGACTATTAGTGAAAGCTTTTCTTATGTTTCTAATCCCTTCTGCATTATTCAGCAGCACAACAAGAACCATCTTTTCCAAGCTTATGTCTTTGTTTAGATGAAACGATACCTGTCTCCAATGTCCAGATCTTCCTTCTCACTTCTGAAATGTGTACTACCCACTTATCCCATGCTGATTTAGGTCCCCATAATCAGAAGAATCTTTATTGTAGACCGCAGTAATAGCCTGTCTTTCTCCCAGACCTTCTCAAATTGCACAAGACCTATTCCTGGAAGCAATTCAGTGGCATCTTCCCACCAGGCTTCCCCATTCCTTCTGCTAACAAGCTCATTTCCTCCCTGTGTGTCAGCACTAATATTATCCTTACCATCTGCATTAATTTATATCTGCTCTCTTACATACACCACTGACCCACATATTATCCTTACCATCTGCATTAATTTATATCTGCTCTCTTACATACACCACTGACCCACATATTATCCTTACCATCTGCATTAATTTATATCTGCTCTCTTACATACACCACTGACCCACATATTATCCTTACCATCTGCATTAATTTATATCTGCTCTCTTACATACACCACTGACCCACATATTATCCTTACCATCTGCATTAATTTATATCTGCTCTCTTACATACACCACTGACCCACATATTATCCTTACCATCTGCATTAATTTATATCTGCTCTCTTACATACACCACTGACCCACATATTATCCTTACCATCTGCATTAATTTATATCTGCTCCCTTACATACACCACTGATCCACTACTCCTCTTTCCTTCTTTCTGAATAACCTGCACAATTAAATCACCATGTCACTCTCCCTATATCTCAGTGAAATCACTATATTCTCCCTCCATCACTGCCTGCACCTCATTTTTTAGCCCCTATGTCTGTGTGCATAACATATCATTTCCCAAATATTTCAGACTGTATTTCCCATGCCGCGGTGGTACGGCAGTAGCGTTGTTACCTCACAGCAAGAGGTTCTCTCATTCGATTCTCAGCTGGGCTTGGGAGTGCCTTCTGTGTGGAGTCTGCATGTCCTCCCCATGGTTGGGTAGCGTTCAAAAGACGTGTGCGTAAATGGGCATGCCTTCGTTGAAAGTTGGGTGTTGAGCTGGCACCTCGACATTTTGTAAAAATCTACTGCCAATCATTAGCGGTCCGGAGTTCCGCTGTGCTGACCCCTTGCCGGGAAAAGCCCTAAGACAAACAACAATTTCCCTTCCTTTATCACTGCCCCTCTCTTTCACCCCATTGCTTTCATTCCTCTTTTTATCCTCAACATTAATTTCACTAATATTATGTGACTTCGCTATTACTCATCTACACAATTTTAGTTAAAATGTCAGGTGGTACAATGAAGTGGTGGTTAGAAATACCATCTCACATCTCTTGGCTGTTGTGATTTGCTTCCCAGTTAGGATGTCTTCTGTAAAGAATTTGCAGGTCTGTCAGCAGTCTGCATGTCCTTCTCTCCTTCCTGTGTTCATGTAGGTTTTTGCTGAGTGCTCCGGTTACTTTCCACATCCTAGAGATATGCTCTTAGTAAACTTGAGAACCACTAAATCACCCATAGATACATATGTAGTCTCTGAGTGAGCATGTACATACATCCTATGATGCACCAGTAACCTACCAGAATTGAATGTCTGCCTTGCATCCCCTGCTTTTACCAATAGGGTCCTGCTCTTCCCTGTGACTTAGAATAGGACAGTCCAAGTATCAGGCAGCCTCTGGAAGACAAACCTGTCTCTCCAGCAGGTTTTGTTAATGTTGCAAATTAAATTTAGGCCTTTTGATGAGGTAATGTGCGAGGAGATAGACTTACAGGTATGGAGTATCTCTAGTAGGGCAGGGTCCGAGATTGCCTTGAAGGCGAGACACAGATCACCTCTGAGCAATCTGTATGATACCGAGTGATAGTGATTTGAGTCTGTCTACATAGGACAGGTGTTGGAGGCCATGGATTCTCTTTGTGAGGTATTTCTGTGGCCTTTCCAGCTGGTGCAGGTGTTTGGAGAGGTACATACTAAATGGGGAGTTGTACTCAATTATTGGCCTAATGAGGGAGGAGTACAGAGAAGTAATAACCTCCTTTTTTGTGGATGCAATCCCTTTACTTATGAGATGAACCAAGTAAAAGGCTTTTCTGACCACTGCCGCTACATGATGGTCGAATGTGAGATTGTTGTCAACCGGTGTACCCAGGTCTCTCACTACAGGTTGTGTGCTTAGGGGGTTGCCGTTGATGTGGTAATCAGTAGGGGCCTGTCTTTGATCCTGTCTTTCATCTATTTGTGAATTCAAGGCAAAAATAGCAAAATAACACAGATATAACAATCTTCTTGTACCACTTTCCAGGTCTTATTGTCCATCTTTCTACGTCACTCACTGAGTCTTCTGTTGATTCATAAGTGAAATACCATGTATTGACTTCCTCTCTTTCTAGCCACTGCCCTTGTAACCATGTACTGATTTCTTCTAACCACTACATTTTGTAACCATCTGAGTCATCCTGTTTAATGTTAGTTCTAACAAAAACTGCAGACTCACATGCCTTCTTGTTTCAGCTCAACCCCAGATTTCTCTCTTCCACTATAGAATAAGCCACCTGTAATATACATCCTTCTTTGTCTGTTATGATCCCCAGAACTTATCCTAGATGTATAACAAGACAACAATGTATTGCACCTAGAATTGCTGTCATGTGTGTGCCACAGCATAACTGTTGCATAACCTGAACACCATTATTTAGTTATTTATTGTTTTTGTTTGATTGTTTGTTTGTTTGCTTGTTTGCTTGTTTGTTTGTTTAAGTAGATAATAAAGGCTGTTCCAAAAGTCCGATTTCAGCCAACACAGGTCACAGGGAGAAAGTCTGCAGTCAGTTATTATATATGGTAAATATACAGTTGATTTAGTAGTAAATTAGTAAGTAATAGCACAAAATAAATAATTATTAGGTTGCTTAGTAGAAGTGTGCTGTACAGTGCATCGAAAATGAGATATGCACATCAGCAGAGGCTGTTTTGCAGTTAGGTATGTATAAATTTCATGCAGAAACTTGTCATTTTTTAAATAAGATCATGTTTTTAGTAAGGTGTGGAAGAAATTTATGATCTCAATAATTTTTTAAGAGTATGAGACTGTTATCTGAACAAGCAGTTAACCTACATCTCAGCACAGACATTTTTTGTCTTTTAAATGTTAGGACCGAAGGTACTGAGTGCATGTGTAGATGAATGAATATTATCCTCTGTTGTATCCCTTGCACATTCTTGGAATACACCATGGCCAAAAAGCAATATATCATCCCTGTGTTTTGTTTTCTCCAGTTTCTATCAAATCTGGTTACACTGGGTCTGCATATAATCACAGCACAGATGACAGACCTATCCAGTAGTCTTGTGGTGTGTGTACTTCTCCACTCTCTGTCTCTGGTCTGCTTGTAGGTAAGAACTGATAGTATCCTCTTAAAAGCATGTCTGCCCTCAGAAACATTTATATCACTCATACAGTTTAGTGTTTATCCATTATTTTTCATTCAGGCTATTATTTTTCACTAGTTTAAACCAATCTTCTAGGGAAATTATTACCAGATTTTTAGAAAATACCTGCTTTAGTTTATTACCTGTTTATTGTACAGCTGAATGCATGCTGTTTTTATCTCTGAACCTCACTGTTACCTGTATGCTCTGATTTACCTGTCATACATTTAAGGCATCTTCATTTGCATAATGTAGCACTGTGGAGTCACTCATTACAATCTACATAAGGTACTTACATACATTAATTATATTCTGTTTACATGGCTGATGTTAATCCCACATAGTTCATTTGCATTATGCATTTTCTTAGTTGCACCTTGACATTTATGTCTGTTCCACACCTGTAAAAAGTGTAACAAATTAAACTGAATGTATTATCAAGTAGAACAGTGACTAAAGGCCCTGAATTTTTAATACTCTCTGCTTGACTTTTGTGTTCATGTTGTTTATCATGAGAAAGCTTGTGTTCTATCATTTTAGTATCTGAAGTGGTCATTAACATGAAAACTGTACATATACCCCATAACTGCATATTTTGCAAGATATTTGTTCATATTTTGTGTGGATTTAGTTATCTGTATTCATAGCTCATCAGTGTCTTTATGTTTGTATGTGGGTGATTAATAATGCATGCATATTTGGTTTTCTGATTGCTAGATTGCTTATTATGTCCTATGTTTTTGCAAAAGAAACACAAACAAGGATTTTGTTACAGTTTTGAACACCTACAGGCTGCAGCATCACCAATGTAAACACCAGAATTATAGCAATAAAAGGATAGTGCATTATAGGCAGTTATCTATGTGCAGAAAAGCAATTTAAATGAACATGCAAGGATTTTAAATATTATTCTGCATTAGTCAAGCCAAAACAAATATAATATAAATACATTAGATATATGCAATACCATTTTTCTATTTTTCTCTGTAATAGCAGATAAGCACAACATGGAATGAATATATTATAATGAATTAATCGCTTTCCAACCCTTCCATATTTCTTGATATGAATCCATGAATGTGGACAGCTCTAGTTTTTGTTCCCCGTGTATGGTCCACACACACACACACACACACACACACACACACACACACACACACACACACACACACACCAAAATAAGAAAACACTCAATAAGTGAAATGTACTAAATGACCTTGGGTTTATATTATTCTTTCATGCACACTGTGTTTTGTTAGTGCCTAAGTAAGGACCTGAAAAGTAGATGGTATCACATTTTCACTTTTTAAATATTAGATTGCATTTTCTGGTCCTTCTTGTCTCGGGTATTTACCAAACATCTTGCTCTGTCTGAAATGTGGAGTATGCATGTAAATCATTCTTTATAATCATAATAAATGATGTCCGTGTTAGCAAAAACTTCCTTATTTTTGGTGACTTTAATTATCCTTCAAAAAACTGGGACACCTATACCTCCATTGTAGGATATGCCCAAACATTCCTAGACTTAAAAAACAAAAATTTCCTTGAGCAGCTGGTAAATAAACATACTAGATAGCACAGCATTCTTGACCTTATCCTTACAAATATGGCCACCTCTGGAACTACTCCTCTGGTATCTCCTTCCTCTGTAAAGTTTGACCATAAAGTGGTGACCTTCATTTTTAAACTTTAAAAAGCTGATATGGAAACCTCACTATATTTATGGGTTACAAAATTACCTATCTCAACCTACTATCTGACGAAATGTCAAAATTCACTTTGACTGCACCTCCTTAGAGCTAAATGCAGCAAAATGATTCATTGAGGATTTCTAAACCCATTTAGAAAAATGCATAGAGGTAGCACTCCCTACCATCATTGGAAATTCAAATCAAACCACCCTGGTGGCCCACCACCATAAATAAAGTATGTAACAAAAGAAAGAAACTCCTTAAATTATTTAGTAAATCCAAAATCCATCATCTCGAGGATAATATCAAAAGTATTACAAAAAACTGAAGAGCACTATCAGATCTATTAAAGGAATCCATTAATACTGGCTGGCTTCTGAATCCAAAGATAATTATAAATCCTTCTTTATCTGTGTTAGAAAACTAAGAATCAAAGTCCTACATTGCTCACAACTGATTCATAATGGGGCCTCCCATTCTGTTGCAAATGACATTGACAATTTACCTGCAAACAAATTTAGTGCCAACTTCACCCTTGAGACTTCTTGTAAATGACCCAAAATATTTATATCCCTTACATCTCCAATTATCTCTAAAGATCATTTACTAAAAGTGCTAGCCAACTTTACAATATATCTGATCGCTTAATTAATAATGTTAATACCCTTGCAGACACTCTTCAAACTGTTTAACTTAAGTTTAGCCACTGATTTTGTCCCTGGTGAGTGGTGATTTGCAGTGGTGATGACCCTCCATAAGGGAAGCCTTACAACTGATATGGGTCATTACATATCTATCAGCCTTACAAGCTTCATCTGCAAAGCCATGGAATGTATGATGACTGACCTCATAAACTGTGATATCAAGAATCTTGTTAGACTTAAGTACCAACAATTTGGTTTGTGAAAGGTAAATTTCTTCAAAAGAGGCTGTAGATGTGGCCATGCAGTGCATGTGATGTACTTTAACCTTGCTAAAGCATTCGGCACCATTCTCCATGCTGGCATCATACAAAAGGTAATGCCTTAAAAATAGACTCATATATGGTTAAGATGGATATCAAACTGGCAAAAAGACAGAACCCACACAGTACTGGGACATATCCTTTTTGTTATTTACTGCTCAGATCTCCAAGATGAGAACCCAAATCTCTGGCTAACAAATTTTGCAGATGATTGCAAACTGGTTATTGTTGTTATGTCACCCCATGCCATCCAAACCCTCCAAAATAAGCTCACCCAAGTAAACTCCTGTTGCACTAAAATGAGATCAACTAAAGTACACTATCATCCTTGTTGGTAGACAACCTCCCCACTTATCATACATTCTACATATCTCCAAAATGAAAATGCATCTAGGGTCCTAGGTACCTGAGTTACTTTCCCCTTTTTTGACCATCATGTAACAACAGTCATCAGGCAACCATTGTGTTTAGCTTAGCTAATTGCCAAAGGAATATTATCAAGGTCTAAAGAGGTAACCACCCCCTTATACTCAGCATTGATTGGGCCAATTATTAAATATAGGGGAGAACCCTGTGGGATATATCTCACAAAACATATCAAACAATTAGAAATACCTCAAAGATTCCTAACCAAAAAGATCACAGGCCTAAAGATCCTGAGCCATCAAAACAGGCTGAGAGCTCTATCCCTTCATTCAGTGTCTTACAGATTTTTGAGAGGAGATAAATGTCTCACTTACCTCATCATTACAGATTCAGTTGCCCTGGACCTCCAGTATCTCCACCAATACTAGAATGAGGGACCTAAATCTTAGCTGACAGATAAATGAAATGCAATGGAGGGATGTGTTTATAACCCTGTGCCTCCCAAACCTCTGGAATATACTTCCTCTGCTTGTTAAATAGTACAACTCACTATATTCCTTTAAACACAAACTAGATGAATGGATGGGTATCCACAAATATACTCAGGAACTCACTGATATGACCTGCCTGGAGAAACAAGGTGCTCCCTGAGAAGGGTACTGGCAATGCAAGAATGGTCATGAGACTTAGTGGCCTTGGAATATCTGTGAATCTATAGGTTCATAGGTAAGTACTAGGCTAGCTGTCCTTGCAGACCATTTTAAGCCTAACCAGTTTCCTTTTTTGTGCTTGAAATAACCTATCCCATTTGGATATACACTGGGCTTACCCATTCCATGGTTGATAATTACATTATAATCCCTACTGAGAATAACTGGGATCATACAATAGATAACTTGAAGGGACCCATGCATGGGATAAAGCATTTAGGAGCTTCCTCTGTCCATCAGTTGTACAGGAGGCAGTCCTGCAGTACATTTTCTATTTCCCATCCATAGATCTAAGTTGTGCTTGAATATGGACAGTGATGACCTTTGTTTTATGTGGGTGGGGAGTCTGCTCCACAGCATTGATATCCCCTGCAAGATATACCTTTCCCTATAAACCAATCTGTTGATGTTGCAGAAGAGGTTTATATTCCCAGACTGAGTATTTCTGATAACATTGACTTGCTTATTTACAGTAAATCCATCAGTAATGGATCAAAGGATGCCTTGTTTGCCAGGCACAGGTCACCTCTTAGCGGTCTGTAGGATACAGAGTATAGTGGCAGGGTTTTGAGTTATTCCATTTAGGACATGTTGTTTAGGCCTTGTATCCTTTTAGTAAGGTATCTATGTGGGCATTCCAGTTGTTGCATGTGTCTGGACAGATGCATGTTAAAGGGGCCATTGTATTCAATGACTGGCGTAACAATGGCTGAGTGAAGAGGGGCTATATTATCCCTAGATCCGGACACAATCTCTTTGTTTATAAGTTGTGCAATATAGAAGGACTTTCTTACAACAATAGACATATATTGGTGAAATGTTAGGTCACTGTCTATATAAGTTCTTAAATCCAGAATAATTGGGTCAACTCTTTGGGCCGTGTTGTCAATGTGGTAATTCCTTGGGATAGATGACTTCCCAAAGGATACAAAAATCCATTTTTTGGCATTTAGCTTGAGTCGATTATTTTGGCACCTGTTACTTATTTGAGACAAACCTTCCTGCAGGATAGCTAAGTCATCTGGGGATTCAATGACTGCTCCCAGCTTGCAGACATCTGCAAAATTAGTCAGCCAGAGCCCCTTGGTATTGGCTTTTACTTTAGAAAAGTAGATGCCAAACAGGAAAGGTCCCAGCATGGAAACCTGGGGGACTCCACTGGTGACTGATCTCTTTGTGAAGATAATTTCCCCTATTTTGATTATCAGCATCCTATCTGTGAGCCAGTTGTCAATCCGACAGGAGAAACAGGGTCTTATCCCCAGGTTATTTAACTTTTCTACTATGCCTGATTGGGAATTGTGTCAAAAGCTTTAACCAGATCTAGGTATGTGATGTGTACCGTTTTGCCTCCATCCATTGCTTTGATGGCCTTTTCAAAAAAATCCAGCAGGTTAAGTAAACATGACCTGCCCTTGAAAAATCCAAATTGAGATGGGTCCAGTGTTTGGAGGTTTCCTATATCCTGATGAAAAAACGAAAAACAAATAACCTGAATGGCTTCAGTGGTAAAAAAAGCCGATCCAATATTCATATAATGTAATTTAATTTAATTTATTAAAACAACACAACACAGAGGAAAAAATAAAATAAAATAATCAGTAATGATCAAAATCCAAGCGCTTTCATCTCCTGTGTAGGAGACATTTTCAAGAACAGAGCATGTCCATTAATTGAAATCATTTATAATATCTTAGATTAAAATTTAAAACAGTGCACCAATCATTTTCTATTACTACTAAATAATTCATGAAGTGTAAGATGTAATGTTTAAAGGTGTAACTCAATCAAACATGCAGTTCGACCGACAGGTCAACCAATACAAATTACACAATGTATTTTAGTATAGGTAGTTGTTTAATAGTCTTTTAAGTATTTAATATGAATATGTTTATGTACTTATTTATTAATTCATTATGAATATACTTAGGTTTATTTATTGTGTTTTAGAATATTATGGCATTAGCATATATGTACATATTTGGTAATCAATTATATTTATGTGCATTCTGACCCTCCAAAATAGATTGTGTGTGTGTGTGTGTGTGTGTGTGTGTGTGTGTGTGTGCGTGCGTGCGTGCGTGCGTGCGTGTGTGTGTGTGTGTGTGTGCATATATATATATATATATATATATATATATACACTCATTTATATATATTTATACACATACTCATTCATTCATGTGGTTATTCATTCACTTATTCATGTGAATAGGTTCCATAGGCATATGTGCGTGTATATACTTATATAAACAAACACACGTATACTATTTACACGCTTGTTTAATTTTAAATTGATAGCAACTGGTTGTATTATATAAATAGTATACACATATACATGTTTTATTACTTGTATTGGTTGACCTGTCGGTCGAACTGCATGCCCACTGAGTAATGCACAGCTACAGTTATCCCACTCCACAAGGGGGGAGCCACCTTGGATCCCGGGAACTACCTCCCCATCAGTCTGACGGGCCTGATCTGCAAGGCCATGGAATGTATTATCATGGAACTTATAAAGAAAGACATTGGCAACCTTCAAACACTGGACCCCACCCAGTTTGGGTTCGTGAAGGGCCGATCTTGTCTCCTGAACCTGATTGACTTCTTCGAATCAGTCTCCAGAGCTGTGGACGAGGGTAAGGTGGTCCACACAGCCTATCTGGACCTTGCCAAGGCCTTTGACACCATCCCCCACTCTCAAATCATAGATAAACTTACTAAGCTGGGCATGAATCCCTACGTCACTCGATTGGTTGCCAACTGGCTTACTGACAGAACCCACACTGTAAAAGTAGCTGACTCCAAATTCAGCTCCAGACAAGTGACAAGTGGAGTACCTCAGGGTTCAGTCCTAGACCACTCTTGTTTGGCATCTACTTCTCTGAAGTACAGGCCAATACTAAGGGACTCTGGTTAACAAAGTTTGCAGATGACTGCAAAACGGGAGCCATTATTGAATCTCCAAATGATGTGGATACTCTACAAACGGGCCTTACAGAAACAGATGCTTGGTGCCAGAGTCATGGGCTCAAGCTCAATGCCAAGAAATGTATAGTTATCCCCTTTGGGAAGAAACATATACCCGTGAATTAACACATAGGTGGCAGTACACTAAACGCCGAAAGTGTGATAAGAGACTTAGGGACACAGGTGGACAGTGGTCTCACCTTCGATAACCACATTGCCACAACAGTCAGGAAATCCTTCTATGTGGTACACCTCATCACTAAGGGCTTTCCATCTAAAAAAAAGGAGGTCATTGTCCCACTGTACTCACCCCTCATTAGACTCATTATAGAATACAATGCCCCATTTGGTATCTCAAGACACCTGCAACAACTGGAAAGGCCGCAGAAATACCTCACTAAAAAAATCACAGGTCTAAAGCAGATGCCCTATGCTGACCACCTTAAAAAACTCCAGCTATACTCTATCACATATCGTCTACTCAGGGGCAATCTCTGCTTAACATACAAGGGCATGTCAAACCCAGAGCCGTCGGACATGCTACACTTAAAGTAATCCCAGTCCCTCAGAGCCACACGCTCCAGGGATCTAAACCTTGTCACCACAATAAACAAAACATGCTGGAGGGATAGGTTCCTGACCCAGAGACTCCCCAGAATCTGGAATAGACTGCCCATACATGTCAAGCAGAGTCCCTCTTTGGCCCTCTTCAAAAGGAACCTTGAAGATTGGATGGGAGAAAGTAAATTCACCCCGGGGATCACATCAGTCGCCCTCCTAGCCAAGGGTCCAAGAAGTAAATAGTGTGGAAATAAATAGCCAGGGAATTGTTCTGGCTAGGCTTGTATAGGCCCTAGGGCCGATAGCCTAGTACCAACCTATGAACATACCTCAAAATGAAAGCTGTGCACATTTTTCACTGAAGCACAACTGCTATCACTCTGCCAATTTCCAGCTTACACAAGTTTTCCCTTAGGCTGTCCTCTACCATTAGTAACCTTATCACCTACTGTTGCATCATCATCAAATAAATTAATCTTATTTCTGTGCCCTGAGAAATATCTGGCATATTAATGGTAGCAAGAATTGGACCAAGCAATGACTCTTGTGGCATACCAATGGTATATTTATCCTTTGATTTCTCCCAACCAGCCATAACACCTGTGCTCTTCCTATCAACCAATTTTTCTACCTACCCCACCATGGGTGTAAAATATTTTGTTGAATGGTCAGAATATCGAAGAATAAATGATCAAATACTTTGAAAATGAGGAAAAATGATAAACAAATGTTTTACAGGGGAGTGCAATCTTCCCAGATTACCTGTTATTGGGTAGCTGTTTTGTTGCTTTTTGGAAAAGCCAGTACAGCTGATTGAAAGTCAGCTGATGGTATCTCACTGATTTTTGCTGAGTGAGATCAAGCAACAGCAGGGATTGGGACAGTTAACCTTTCCACACTGCAGTGCAATCATGGAATGGGTAGATATATTTAGCAAAGGGTGTGGGGTGACCAGCTGCAAAAAAATCCTCTTTTTTTGTTTTTTTGGGTTTTTGTGGATATTTATTTGATCAAATGTTTGTGTTTGATCATTGCTTCTTTGACACTGTGACAAATTGATGAAGTGTCACAAACCCCTCAGCATCTGCAAGTCTTCAGCATCCTTTCTATGTCCATCTCTGGGACTGAAATTAGGCTTACTTACGCTTGCATCATCCCTTCACCCATACCTGTGCAAAGGAACTACCATCATTCTCTTCTAATCTTGACATATCCAGCTTGTCCTTGGATGACATACTATGTCATACCACCAAATAGACCAGCATGAGCAGAATGGAGTTCAATTATCCTTTATTACACAGACCGGTTTCGGCAAGAATTGCCTTCTTCAGTGTAGGACAAAACAATCAAGTCCCTTGCATCACACATTTAAATATAAACCAACAGCCAATAAGGCAAGCAGGTTCATAAATATTAATGAAATGAAGGAAAAAAATTACATTTTAAAAAAACAGTAAATAATTTGAATTATTCACAATATACAAAGATTTGTAATCATAACAAATATCATCAGAACAAACAGAAGGTACAAAATTGAATGATATCAAAATTGATACATGTAGTAAAAAATATGTATATGAAATGAAAATGAGAAATAAAATAAAAATAAGAAATAATATGACCAATATAAAAATGTAGGCATATATATATCACATAAACAAATGGTCACCCAGAATTAATGTCCATACAACAGAGGCTTGGGTTTTGATATAGTGTATCATAGGACCGTCCCTGAAATGAGAAGTGAAAAATAAATTGTTCCCCTATGAAAAACATATATAGTTAATCATAAAAAGGCCATAATGAAAAATATATAGTATAATAGGTCATCAGACCAAACAAAAAGCCTGAACATCATTTAAATTGACCCCTGTAACAATAGACATCCTATCTATAAAAATCCACCATATTACACATGAAATGTATACAGGTTGATCTATAATGACCATGATACCCTAAATATGGTCATTGAGACCTGGATAAAACAAGGCCCCCAAGGTTGTAATCCAATATTTCTCTTTATGATCTAATACCCCATGCCAACCTTGTTTGTTGGTTCTATCTCCAGAAATTCGGTCGATAACCATAAAGATGAATTTAGCTTGTGGGTGTTTAAGTGTATGCTGATATAGGGCACTACTCTCCTTATGATTCCTGATATCACTACTATGTCATACTACATAATCCAATCAATGATTCTTCCAGTACTTCCCTTGAGCACCCTTTGTAGAATGCCATCATGCCCCCGCAGCTCATCTTCCTTTACTGCTACAGCAACACGTATCACATTTCCATTTTCATATTCCACATTCAACCAGTTTTTTCCCAGCTTTTCCCCCTCTTCCCTTCTCATGTAGAACTCTTTCTTAACATTCTAAGATAAATACCTTTACAAAGCTTTTACGACAACAGCCTACTCCTTAATCTCTTTCTCTCTCTCTCTCTCTCTCTCTATCTGTTCCTTCCACTTCAGTAAAAGAAGCCAATTTTTTTCCTTTATATTATTTTATTTTATATTTTACATTTCTTAACCGGGTGAATAGATTGGTTTCAGAATAATTTTCTACCTCAAGCCAAGCTAACAGTCAGTTACATTGAAACAAAGTTAATTTACATTCTGCAATGCAAATGGTCTGAGCTACATTTTTAAATACATTCAGAAATAGAAAAAAGAGCTCACTAACCATTTAGACAGTTTACTAAATAACCCTGAAAGTGGTGGTAAGGTGGTGGGTATATCTGTAGCAATGTCGGGGTTGTGATAGTAGTTTGGTAATGGTGGTTTCAACACACTGGTAGAAGGTTAGAGATAGATCTGATAGTATAGCACATACTCTTTAATGTTGGCAAATGAAATGCTGTTCTTCCGGAGGTCCATTAGTCAAACGGGAGTTAGAGGAAGTTGTTATGAGGTTCTGAAGAGCTTGGTTTGTGTTTTTACTGCATTAAGCATGAACCTGTTGCTGCAGAAGCAAAGAAAAACAGCTCCTGTGCATTTCCAGTGATGACAGTTGTAAGGACGAAATTTTGCTTTTTACATTGACTTATTTTATTTATGAATTTGCACTGTAGACAGGCATTTTATATTTATGAAAGTTTAGCTGCTGCTTGTGTTCAGGTTTGGATTTGTATGGTTCCAGCTGACTTAGAACTGTATCAGGGTGTTTTGGATTTGGTGTGAGGTGGTCCTTTTTTGTTTGCCAACACTGATAAGTTATGTTGTTGGTGAACTATGAAATGGCAAACTGATAAAATGAAGGACCAATGGCTGAGCATAAGAGAATATTAAGTTTTCATTTGCATTTATTCCTTATGACCTGTAACAGCAGATGAAGGATAGTCAGTGTGTGTGTTCACTGTTTGCCAGTAACACTTAACAGCTGCTGTATGCCGTTGGGTTGATAAAATCAAAGAGATTTGAGGCACTAACTTTGTTTTTGATCTGCGGTAGTGTTATATTGTTGCAACATGTGTATTGAACATTAATGAACTACATTGAACAGTGAGTGATTGAGTGGCTATGTTTTCAGATAAAACCTACTTTCGGTCTTCTGCTTGACTGGGATGGAACGTTTTGGATTTTGGCACCAGTAGTAACCTATATGTGGATGTTTAATCATGTCTGGAGTGCTTATTTTTAATAATTCTGCAATATTTCCAATAAATTTTAAGAGTTCTTCATTGTTCTACATATATTTTGCTTTGATGTGTATTTAATACTTAGGAAATAAGTACTGTAATAACTTAAAACTTGAAGATGAAAGTTCATTAATAGTGCTCAATTTCAGTACTATCCCTGACTTCTTTGGGACATATTAGGTCATCATCCACAGAATGGCTTTAATGGTTGGGTGGTTGGAGGGAATGCTGTTAATAGAGAGGAACGATAGTAAGGAAACAAAGAATACAGCCTTGTGGTAGGTCAGTTTTTAGTTACAGTAGTGATATCAGAATTGAACATCCATAAAGTAGCAAAACTCAGTGATCACTAAAGCAACTTTTAAGCCAACTAAGAGATGGATGATCATGGTAGGAAGGAGGCATATGCAGACGCCCAAATCAAAAGCATGCTTTAAGTTCACACACACTGCACCCATCAGTAGCACTTCTTATGTATTAGTAAGTATGAGGTCAATGGCCATTAACAGTACAGTGTTGACGTTAAAGGATGGCCTAAAGCCATGGTTTGGTTTGTTAAATGTATAGAGAATTAGACTATAGCTAGAAATTCATTATTTACTTCTGTAAAATCTCAGCTAAGGTGGACAGAATGGCAGTTGGTCCATTATTATCAGGTTTCATGGAATTTGGGAAAGTCAATAACAGGTGCTGTTTTCAATTCAGTAAGTATTATTCCAGTCTGTAAGTTTAGATTATTATAGATTTTTATGGTGTGAAATGTATACTGATGGCAAAGCCATAGAATGTATGATAACTGACCTCATAAACTGTGATATCAAGAATTTGTTTAGATTTAAGTATCAATGATTTGATTTGTGAAAGGTACACTTCTTCAAAAGAGGCTGTAGATGTCATGTATTGCAAGTTGTGTAGCTTAACCTGGCTAAGGCCTTTGACACCATTCCCCATGCTGGCATCATACAAAAGGTAATTGCTTTATAAACTGACCCATTTGTGGTTCAAATGGATATGGTAGTAAAACAGAACCCACACAGTGTAAGTTGTAGGTGTTTCATCAGAAAGTATGAAAGTGACCAGTGATATCCCTCAGAGCTTGGTACTTGGGAATCTCCTTTTTGTTATTTACGTCTTAGATCTTCAGGCTGAGAGTTTTACTTGAAAAGCTCACCAAGATTCTGTCACAACTTGCTGTGAGGGAAAGGTTAGTCTGTTTTCACTTTCTTGTATTTTGTGTTTCTTTATTGCCTTCTTTTATTTTGTATATCGTGATTCATTTTCTTTACACTGTGTTTTACTTGTATTCTGCTTTTAATTGCATATTTAAACTAGGAAACAGACCACAGCTGTGTCTCTTGTGAGAAACACATACATTAAGTTTTCCCCAGCCTCCTAGCCTGGTGCTGTTGTGTTTTAAAACTCAACTGTCTTTCTAGTTGCCTGCCCCTTATGTTAATTTGACCACATATCTCCTTCCCTCTCCTCTTTCATTGTCTATTTTGAGTAAATTAGAGTTATTCACTTAGATAGCTAAAGCTTAAGTTACCCCCTCTTTCATATCTAACTGCTTACTGCACACTGCAGCTGTTAGGATATTAACCCATTTTTCAATCTTACCTTTAAAATCTGCAACATCTATTCCAAGACCACAAATTACTGTAGAGTCTACATTCCGCCTCTCAGTAGTCATCTTGGGATTAGTATTCTGTTTTGCTCCTGGTGAGAGAAGGAGCAGAGTGTATAAATTCCTGACACTTTCTGGTTGGGAAGTGAGTGTCTGCACTTGATCTTCCTGACTGGTCTGGTTGCTATTCAAGGCATCTACCAGGAAAAGCCTACAGACCCTTACATCTTCTGGGACAAGACTGTGGATCACCAAACAGGCTGTGGCCTGCTTCTTATCTTTGGATTGTTAATACTGTTTTGCTTCTGATGAGAGAAGAAGCAAAGGAGCATTGTATCCCAGTAGAGTGAAACTGAGGTGAGACCAACACTAGTACTAGTCAGGCAGTAGCCATTCAGGTAAATCCCCTCTTTCCATCACTCTTGACAAGCTATTTTTTTTTCTTTTCAGTAAAAAACTGCTTGATTTGCTTCTAACTTCAGAATATCTGCCTAAATTCTTTATCCATAAATCATCAGGCTCTACTTATTAGATTTCCAAGTGTTTGTCAGTGCCCTGTATAGCCACAAACACCTTGAGTTGACATTTTTCCTGTAAAAGTACCATTGAAATTTCAGCAATATCTAGTTGAACATACGACAGCTAGTTTGCAGTGACAAGCACTGCTCCCAGAGTTGCAAACCAGATACTCCTGACATTTTCACTCCAACTGTCTAATCACTAAAAAAGGATCTGTTGTCATGGATATGAACTTTCCCAATATCTCTGTTACCAGCTTGGTGGATATGAGCATCCTGAGGCAATGTCAAAATTGCTTCATGTTTACTGATGACTAGTTATGGTATGTGAGAGATGTATTTACACAATGTCACTAGAGGCAAAGCTCTCATATAAAAGCACTCCTAATGTCAATCAGGTTGTCAGTAGTACATGCGTTACACCCATCATGTACAACTCAAAGTAGACACATTGACCTACATATGCTGAGGCACTTAAGTGTAACCGTCCTAAATCTCAAAGACCCCCTAGATGAAGTACACATAACAAACACCCTCAGCAACCCCGAATGCACTCTTTCAAAACAACACCTGCATCAACACATATAGCTACAATTTATGGAGCCTCTAATTCTAAACCCATAAGGTAAGCCACCACACAATCCAACATTCTAGTCACAGTTGCTTATCAGGGGCCAGGATCTGCATTACATCTGCATTACGCACACACTCAGGTCATTGGACTACAATTACCAGTATGACTCAGTCGTAGTCCATATGGGTGTAAATGACCTGAGACGTACCTCCATAGACTATATGAAGAGAGACATCATGGAGCTGTTGAAGTATGTGTCCCATGCTGGTATGAGCCTAGCAGTGAGCAGCATCTTACCTACTCCAAGGATGATGTCACAATATAAACAAAAGATGATGGATTTTAATAATTGGCTCAATTTCTTGTGTCATTCTAAGTGGATGCAATATTTGTCAGCACAGAAGGAGATAGCTAAAAGACCACACTGCTTTGCCAGGGATGATCTGCACCTCTCTCCTCTAGGCTTTTGAATATTAGCTAAAACATCATCCTCCCCCATAGAGCCATTTTTAGGCAATGCCAAACTGAAAGTACTTCTGACATAGCAAATCAAAACCAAGAAAGTCTAAAGGTGTTACTGCTCAATGTTAGGAGTCTGAACAAAAAACTCCACTCCCTAGAAGCTCTCTTCACACTAGAGAATGCTGATGTCTGTGTGGTCACTGAGATGTGGTTTAAAGCTACAGAGAGCACACTGAGAGTGCAAGGTTATAAGGCCTTCCACACATTTAGACCTGCTACTACACAGACAGGGGCAAAAGGTGGAGGTGTCTCAATTTACATCAAATATAAACATACCTCAAGGCTGGTCAAACAGGACAATGCACTTGAGCTTCTCCACATTCAAATCACCATAGGCAAAATCCAATACCACTTCCTTGCAAGATATATTTCTCCCAATGTGACCCAGAAAACAGATACCATGTACTTAAACTTATTTGAAACACTCACCATCCATCCCAATACCATATTTATGGGTGACTTTAATTACTCCACTATTAACTGGGAATCTTATATGACACCAAAAGTATAGGCACAGAGAATGTCCTTACATTCACCGCTGCAGTATTCATCATATATGGGATTCCCTGCCATGGAAGCCCTATGTCCAGCCAGTCTACCAAAGCCTACTGTTGCTTTAAGGTACTTTGAACGTCACCCAAATGCTCCTCGCGTAGCATAGGGCATAAAGGTGATGTTCAGGCGTACCATCCTCAGAACTTCTTTGCCACCAGTCTGAATGCTGTTTCTAATCACTGGTCTGTTTGCCTATGTCTGTTTTCTGTCATTCTTCTGCATTTTTGTATTCCAGTGATTATTCCTGCTTGCTGAAGTCCTCACCATTGCAGATAAGTACCCAGTTGTGGTTTTGTTATTTTTCTTGATTTTTTTTTTTGTGCTATTTGGAGTTAATGTCATCCAGGAAGGGTAAATGCCAGTGTGAGAGACAAATTTCCCATAAACACCACCACAATAAGTGCCTTTTTTGCCTTTGAGCTTCTCACGACCATATGTCTTGTCTGATTTGTCAGGCATTCATCCTGAAAATCCTTTGTAGTAGGCTTTCTTCCCTTTCATTGTATCTTGAGAACCAGAGTCTTAAGCTTCTTGCTAAAGATACAATGGAAGGAACTTTCCACCCAGAGGGTCAGCCATCAGGGAAAGAGAAGTTAAAAAAGGTAAGACTGGAATCTTCCACTCTCCAGCCTCTGTCAGGTATTTCTCCTGAGGTTATTATAAACCCTGAGGCTCACCTGACTGTGTTGTCAGATTTCTCTGCTGCGACCGGGTTGGAGGCCAGTGAGGATCTGGCAGGTAGCATGTCCAATGAGGCTTTGCAGGTGTCTGTTTTGGGCTTTCAGGGGGAACCATAGTTGACTATTTCTGAGGGATGAGGGGGGTTCCACAGATTCTTCTTAGGGAAGAAGTTCCTACTTTGGTTGTCAAATGCTGTCCTGCATCAGAGCCTTCTCAGTTTTCTAAGGTAGACATTCCCTTAATAGAGAAACAGCAAACTAAACATGTTTTTTCTACTCCTAGGGATCTACAAAGTGAGTGGCAGGCCTTTATTCAGGGGTTATTTAATGCTTTACTGTCATTAAGGCCTCCGCAAGGGGTTTTGGTTCCTGCTCCTCCTTGGTCTTCTTCTCCACTTAAAAGGCCCAGGGAACTGAATTCTTCTGAGGAAGAGTTGGATTCTGATAAAGTATCCCTTCCTTATTATACTCGGATTCCTTCTCCTTTGGACTATGGGTCAGAGGAGGAGGAATCTAATAGTCCAGATACTCCTTCTGAGAAAATTTCCTTTGGGGACACAATCTCTAGGATGATGAAATTTTTTAAGTGGGACTGTGCTCAGGTCTCTGATATCCATAAGAGGTACTATGAGTTACTGCAACTGGATTTCCCTAAATCTGCGGCCATTCCTCCTGTTTTGGCTACTTTACTGGATGTTTTTTCCAATACCTCTAAAGTGCCTTTGTCTGCCCCCTGCTCCCAAGAAGCCTGATAGGGTGCCTGAGGATTGTTTCTCTTTGTTTAAATGTCCTGGTGCTGACCCCTCTGTGGTGTCTGTAGCCTCTGATAAGACAGCTCAGTTGCTTCCTTTGTCCAAGTTACTACCTTCTGACAAGGACAGCAAAACCATGGACAGGCTGGCTAAGAAGGTTTATACTTCTGCTACTCTGGCTTTTAAAGCAATTAATTATCAGACCCATATATCTAGGTGTCGCTTGTCCCTCTCTAACATAGATGACAAGCAGGCAGATATTTTGTTTAGATGCTTTAATACATAGAAATACATCAGGTTGGATAGCATCATCATAAAATATAAACAGACTGGTTAACAGACAGACCTTACATACATAATACATACATGCTTACATCTCAACGGCTTACTACAAAATGGCAGTTAGACTTGCACGTGCTCAATATTTATATACTTGAGCAAGCCCTTGGATAGCTTCTTATAGGTACATACACACATATTGATCGACATTCTCCCTCTTAAAAAGACTGCCCTTGGTAAAACCAACATTAGAGTTAGACATACATTATTATACACATTAGAAACAAACACAATGTTCATGTCCAAGTTGCCGTGTATCTGTTACATGGTCTGAAGATACGACTGGATCTCATAACATAACAAACTGGACTAAATTTAGCAACAGGGACAGTCTTCGGTGAACAACTCATATCACCAACTTCTGGATTCATCACAGGAATGATAATATTCTCTGGAGCTTCCTCTGGAGTTGGAACACCAGACAACTCACTCAGATAAAGAGTCTCTCTCACAGGCTATATGCTGTGGTATAGGCTCGGACACCAGTATCAAATGTTTCTGATTACACCTAAACTCTGCTCCTTGTGATTCCACAATGTATGTATGATCTCAGCTCTGGACAAATATTCTTCATGACACCAATCCGATCATAACCTTTGGACGTCTGGATCCTTACCACTTCTCCTTCTCATAATGGATTGAGGGGTTTGCTGGTCTTATCATAGTAGGACTTCTGGGTTAAACGCTTCTTCAATATATTGGTTTTCACTGACCTGTTGTTCTTGACACATGGAACCAACAATTGACTACTAATTGGTAATGTGGTTCTGGTTTGTCTCGACAGAAGTCTCTGAGCAGGTGAACCAAGATGTTCATCACGAGGAATATTTCTGAGATTCAAGAGATTCAGAAAACATCACTATTGCCTCATTTTGACTTCTCTAGTAACTGTTTGCCACTTTGAACTGCATGTTCTGCCAAACCATTTGACTGTGGGTACTCTGGGCTACTCATGACATAAGTAAAATCCCATTCTTCAGAAATTCTTTTGAACTGTTAGCTTGTAAACTGCATGCCATTGTCAGAAATAACTTTATGTGGACTACCATGGACTGAAAAATGACACTTCATCTTAGTAAAAACAGTATTGAATGCTAAGTTAGGAAATAGGTCAATTTTGAACCAATTGGAGTAAGAGTCTACTAACACCAAGTAATGTTGACCATTCAACTCGAAAATGTCGGTGACTATTGTCGACCAAGGTAATCCAAGAGTCTGGTTTAGCTGAAGTGGTTCTTTCTGTTGTTGTGGCTTTGTACTATTACTCACAGAACAAGAAAAAAGTGCTCTGTCAATGTCTTGTGACACAGAAGGACACAATACTAGACCCCTCGACCTTCTTTTGGTAGAGTTGTCTCCTGGATGACCACAGTGCAAGATAGTAATGTACTCTTGTTGCAAGGGCTTTAAAACAATTACTTTCAGACCTTTTATAATGATACCTTTGTCAGACAAAATATCATCTCTGTATGGAAAATAAGGTTGCACTTTTTAAGGTAAACTAGATTGTTTTGACAGCCATCCTTGATTGATAAAGTGGTTGAGCCTTTATAAAACTGGATCTGTGGCTGTGTGATCTCTTACCTCATCAAGACGTGTGGAAGAAATATTTTTCACTTCCATGACTTCAAAATCAAGGTTCTCATTTTCATGCTATTCTGTGGTGTTTTTGGGTGATCTGGACAATATATCAGCAAGAGAAAGAAGTTTGCCTTTCTTGTAGACAAGAGTAAAATTCTACTTCATGCATTGCAATCTGGCTGGAGATGAATGCATAGGCTTTTTAAGATAGTGACTAGAGGTTGGTGGTCTGTTTTGATCTGGATAGGTCTACCATAAACATAATCATGGAACTTTGAACATGCAAACAAAATTGCTAAAAGCTGTTTCTCTATCTGGGCATACTGTTTTTCAGTTTGGGTAAGAGTTCTTGATGCATAGGCAACAGGTTTACCTTCTTGTAGAATGACTGCACCAAGACCAAATTTCGAAGTATCACATGAAATAGTAACTGGCTTGTGAACATCATAGTATCTGAGAGTTGGTGGACTAGCAATTCTGTGTTTCAGGACATCAAATGCTCTTCAGTGTTGCTCTAATCAAGACCAGGATACATCTTTATATGTCAGCTCTGTAAACGGTGCTGAAATTGGCTCAAATCTAGAATGAACTTGCCAAAGTAGTTAACCATGCCACGAAAACATTACAGGGTTTGAACATTGTCTGGAGCTCGCAACTTGAGAATGGCTGTTTGCTTTGAAGGGTATGGTCACAGGCCTGAACTAGTAAATAAATGACCAACATAAGTAACCTCTTATGGCCTGAATTTGCATTTCTGTGGATTGAGTTTAAGATTCACTTGATGTGCCCTTTCCAGAACTTTTTTGAGGTTTCTGTCATGCTTAGCTTCACCATTACCTCCTACTAGTATGTCATCTATTATAATAGCACAAGGATACCCAGAAAAAAAGTTGTTCTATTGCACGCTGAACGACTTCACTTGCAGAATTTATCCCAAATGGAATTCTCAAAAATCTGTACCTGCCAAATGGAGTACTGAACGTAGTTGGCAATGATGATTTATGGTCAAGCTGAATTTACCAAAATGAACTCTTTGTATCTAAGACTGAAAAAACAGTGGCATTTGGCATAAGAGCTGCGACTTCTTCGACTGTACGCATTGGATGATGAGGTCTTTTTAGCGCTTTGTTCAAATCTTGTGGATCAATACATATTCTGATGTCATCCAAGCTTTTCTTATGAGCTACCACCATGGAAGATACCCATTCTGTTGGTTCTACAACTGGACAAATCACACCTTGACACACCATTTTATCAAACTCAGCTTTGACTCTGTCCTGCATGGCTATTGGAACTTTACGAGCTGGCCTGATAACTGGACTGACATCTGGATCTAACTTCATGGAGTACACAACTAGAAGCTTCCCTGATTTGTCTTCGATGAGATCAGCATAGGTAGAAAAAATGTACTGCGTGAAATTAGTGTAGTGGTCTCTTAAGGTAACATGATGGACTTCCTTGTAAATGAAAGCAGACCCATTTTCAAACTGTCTCTGAGCCCTAATAATGACTGGACATGTCTCTTGACCACATAAAATAACAAGTCGTAGCTTCTCCCAGACAAGTAACTTAAAAGGACTAGTGAACCTTCAGTTTGAATTTCTTCACCTCCATAAGCAACAAGCTTTGCACACCTTGCCAAATCAAGCATTTCACCAAGAAACACTCTAGTAAATGTTTTTGCTGGCATAACATTGCACTTGGAACCTGTGTCAACTTTAAGTTGTATAGGTTTGCAACTTATCTAGACAGTACAAAATACTTCATTCTTTGCCCTTAAATCTATTGCATTGCCCATTTCATGAAGCACTGACACACCATCAACATAAAGAGTGGGGTTGCAGCTCTCTAACTGATCAACTCGTTTCATAAAATGTTCCCTTTTAATGAGGGCCTTTTGATTTACAAAACTTTTTGAAATGATTCCATTTATTGCATTTGTGGCACTGCTGACCAAAAGCTAAACATTTCTCCCTTTTAGATTCATGGTTTTCACCACAATTATGACAGTTGGCAATGAAACTGGTTGGGGCCCATGTTTTGAGTTTGCTGGCTCACTCTTATGCTTCACTGAGACTGTGCAAACTCTGGAATTTGCTGGAAAGCTCTTGGGTTTACCAGTGGGTGCTGCAGGGGCTACAGTTACTGCCATGTGCTTAGGGCTGTTTCTTTTAACCATGTGCTGCATACTCCCGACATGAGCTTTGTCACTGGGCCTTCTAGAGCTGTTCTCATTGGTAAGCATATTTGTGTGCTTTTCTGTGAGCTCATATATCTGACAAATCTTAATGGCCTTACTCAAAGTTAAATTACTGTCATGAAGCAAAATCTTTCTCACAGCATCGTCTTTAATACGACACACAAGTCTGTCTTTTATCAACTCATCCCTTAAATCAAGAAATCTGCACATTTTAGCCTTGTTTCTCAAGTCAGTTATATATGCTACAAAAGTTTCACCAGGCTTTTGATCCCTTGTGTAAAATGTGTGCTTTTTCCATTGTACCATTTGTCTGGGGGTTACACATTTCTCTCAATTTGTGTTTTAAGCACTCAGGGTCCTCCCTTGACACAGCCTATATAACAATATGATAGTTTTCCCTCCTCTCCTGCATAGACAGCAGGTGCATAAACAAATGAACGCTCCCTTTCAATGGCTTCTGACCCAGCTAAATTAAGTAGAATAAATGCCTTTGTACGGTCATCTATATCAGAAAATGCAGCCTCTATGAAAATGTCATAGTCGTGCCCAAACACTCTGCAGTTTTCTGCAATATTATTGTCAAACACAAGTGCACTGGGTTTTTGAGATCCATCTGCCATGCCCACAAAATATGCACAAACACACTGAAAATATGGCCCTTGTAATTATGTACAAACAAACTGTTCTGTGAGCTTGTAATAACATTCAAAGCACAATAAACTCTTTGAAATACTGTACTTTGCAAAATATGCTCTGTAATGGCTGTAATTTGCAAAATAGCTTTACTGTAATACTGTACAAACATGCATGTGAACACTTTATACACTTGTGATAACTCAAATACCTTGAATTAATACGAAAAATATATGCTTAGTGAAAATGCGGCCGTTTCCTCTTATTGTATTCATTTTATGCAATTTGAACTTTATTTCAAACATTTTGTGTAGTAATTCAAATATTTTTATCAATATTGGACATATTGGTTTATTCGAGTATCATTTAGAGCATTCTGTATGCCTCATTTCATATTTTGTGAATAAAAAATAGTTTTGAGCATGTTTTAATATCTGAAATTCATTTCTGACCTGTTTTGTGAATTATGCTGGTAGTAAGGATGATTCATTCTTCTATATTCCTCCAGTGCCACCCGGCTGCCTCTCGGACTTAAGTGGAAGAAACTAGAACTCTTTCTAGCAACAAATCATTTGGGCCATCCTTCTTCTAACCTCATGTCCCTTTTAGACATGCCACTTCTGACACCATGTCCTTTTAGACATGCCACTTCTGACACCATGTCACTCATCTCTCTCTAACATAGATGACAAGTAAGCGGGGCATTTCATTTATATGCTTTAATACATAGAAACACATCAGGATGGATCATAAAATATAAACAAACTGGTTAAAAGACAGACCTTACATACATACATGCTTACATCTCAACAGCTTAATACAAAATGGCAGTCAAACTTGCACGTGCTCAGTATTTATATACTTGTGCAAGCCCTTGGATAGCTTCTTAAAGGTACATACACACATACTGATCTACACTAGGTATGTGTTGGCTCTTCTTTCTCAGGCTTGTCAGGTTTTTTTCTGACATTCCAGACTCTGAGAGTAAATCTTCTGCTCTTTCCTTGCTAGGGACTTCCTCTCAAGTAGTTTGTCATTCCATCAAATGTAGTTATGATGCAGCAGATGCCTCTTCTAGGGCTGCTGCTTTTGGTTCAGTTATGAGGAGGTATTCTTAGCTTATTCTTCAACCTTTATCTGAAGATATTAAGGCTAAGTTGATGGATGCACCTCTGGATAATAAACTTTTGTTTGGGAAAGCAGCTGCTGGTTTGTTTAAGTCTCTTCAGGACAAGGGAAAGGCTTTACAGGAGCTTAAACATGTTTGTTTCTCCTGTGCCTAAATTTCAGACAAACTACCCTTCTAAGCCAGCATTTGTTTGTAGGCAATCTCACCCTCCTGCTAAAGGTAAAAAGGGTGGTAAATGGGCTCCTCCTGTTAAGTCCACTCAGACTGCAGGGATTCAGAACCCTTCTTTTCCTGACAAACCAGGTGCTGTCTGGCTATCCCCCTGTTCCCAGCCACATTCCTCTGTCTCTTCCCCTTTCGCTTTCTCTTCCTATTTGGCTTTGAATTACTCAGGATTCTTGGGTTCTGTTAATCATTCATCAGGGGTACTTCATGGTGTGGCTATCACATCCTCCTTTTATGGGCATTCTTCAGCCTCCTCGGGAAAAACTTCCCTTTCTCCCAGAGGTTGTTCAAGATTTGTTGTCTCAGGGTACTATTTAAGAGGTGCCTGTGTCCCAAAGGGGGTAGGGGTTTTATTCAAGAATTTTTCTGGTGCCAAGAAAAGAGGATACTTGGAGTCAGATTCTAGACCTCTCTCATCTAAATACTTTTCTGAAGGTGCCTTCCTTTCAGATATTGTCCCTTCAGACTCTGTTTCTTCTCTTGCTCCCTCAGGCCTTTCTGCTGTCTCTGGATCTCAAGGATGCTTATCTCCATATTCTGATCCATTTTCTTTTCAGGAAGGTTTTGCATTTCTCTGTTGCTTCTTGGCATTTTCAGCTCTGTGCTTTGCCCTTTGGGCTTTCTACTGCCCCAAGGGTGTTCACCAAATGCCTTGCTCCTGTGGTTGCTTTTTGTAGGCTTCAAGAGATCCAAATATGTCCTTACTTGGATGACCTGCTGATTCAGACATCCTCTCTGAAGATCCTTTTGCAACATCTTCCTTTTCCCATTTCTCTTCTTCAGAGCCTGGGGTTCATGATAAACTTCAAGGAGTCTTCTCTGACCCCTTCTCAGGATCATGTCTTTCTGGGTTGCAGGATTCAGATGGTGCCAATGCTGGTATCCCTGCCTCTTCCAAAGGCCTTAACTCTCATTTCTTATTTCAATCTCTTCTTCTCCTGGCCTCCATTATAGCCAGGGAGCTTCTGAGGGCTCTGGGTTTCATGGCTCCCACCATTTTGATGCTCACTCTGGCCAAACTCCACATGAGGACGTTTCAGTGGTTTCTGAAGTTGGTGTGGCTTCAACATGCGCATCCTCTAGACTTTACAGCTCTTCTTCTTCCTTGTCTAAAGAAGGAACTTCTCTGGTGGATTCAGTAGTTGTCTCTGAATCCAGGGCTCCTTTTTCATCCCCCTCTTCCCTCTTAGGATCTGTTCAGAGACACTTCAGATGTGGGATGGGGAGCAACTTTTGGCTCCCTGAAGATTCAGGAAGTGTGATCACTTCATTAGCAGGAGCAGCACATCATCATCAAAAAGATGAGAGTTCTTATGCTGGCTCTTCAGACCTTTCATCCTCTTTTTTCTCTGGGGCCTCTCAAGGTATTCACAGACAATATCACAGTTATGTGGTATATCAACAAACGGGGGAGACAATATCATACTTTCTTTGCCAGTTGTCACTTCTGGCATGGGATCTGGCTGTCACGTATCAAGTGACATTTTTGGAAATTTATATCCATTCTGATCAGAACATTGTGGCAGACACTATGAGCAGGTCCTTCACTCAATCTCACAAATGGATGCTTCACAGGAATGTGTTTCTGGACATTTTTAACCAGTGGGGTACTCCTTATGTAGATCTCTTTGCCTCCCCTCTGAACAATCAACTTCTTCTGTTTTGTGAGTCCCAGGTCCTCTGGTGTGGAAGGTGGAAGCCCTCTCATTTTCTTGGAAGGATGTTTCTTTATGCATTCCATCTTGTTGGTGACTCCCTTTTGGCCTCAACAGCACTGGTTCCCTCTACTTCTGCATCTAGTCAAGGGCAGTCATCACAAGTTACCTCACAGGGTGGATTTACTCACGCAAGACAAGGGATCTCTCATTCATCCCCACCTGTCCATGCTTCAACTGACACTGTGGGTGATAGGGTTTTGATTCCTCATAGACACCTTTTTTCTGAGGGCATGCTGCAGGTACTGCAGAGGGCCAGGAAACCCACTACTAGAAAATCCTACTTATCTAAATGGAAGAGGTTTTCTATTTTGTGTGTCTCTTGTAACCTAGAGCCACTTACTGTGGATGTTCTTCCGGTTCTCTCTTATTTGTGTGAGTTGCTCAATGCTGGTTTGGCCTATTCTTCTATTAAGGCCCACTTATCAGCTCTTTCTGCTTGTCTGCCTTTAACTCCTCCTTTAGCTTCTAGATTTGAGGCTAAGCAATTTCTTAAAAGCGTCCTTAATATTAGACCTCCCAGGAAGCCTGTTCCTGTTCCCTGGGATCTTAATTTTGTTCTGGAGAAATTGACTCAAGCTCCTTTTGAGCCTGCTATTCAGCTTCCTTGCCACATTGTTCTTGGAAGACAGTTCTTTAGTTACCTCTTACTTCTGCCAGATGGATGTCTGAGTTGCAGACCCTTATGGCTTGTCCGGCTTTTTTGATATTCCATGAGGATATGGTGTCCTTGCGTACTTATCCTTCTTTTATACCTAAGGTGGTTAATGAGTTGTCACTTAATCAGTCTATTCATTTGCCTGCTTCTTCCCCTCTCTGCAATCTGACAGTGAGAAGGTACTGCATACTTTGGACATGCCTAGACAGCTCAGATTTTATTTGAATAAGCAATCAGAAATCTGATCAGTTGTTTGTTTCCATTCATCCTAGGTCTTTAGGATTAGCTGTTTGTAAGCAAACTTTTTCTACTTGGATTTCAAACGCTATTTCTTTTTGTTACACTTTTCATGGTAAGAGACTTCCTTCTTCTGTAAAGGTTCATTCTATTACAGCTGTGACTTCATTTGGTGCTTTTTTCAAGGGCTCAGACACTAATTCTATTCTTGAAGCAGCTACCTGGACTTCTGTGCATACTTTTACAAAACACTACAAGTTGGATGGTATCGCCAGAGCTAGAACTGGTTTTGCTAATGCCATTCTTTATGGACTCAGAGGACTCTACTGCAGCCTCCTCCTCATAAGTTTATTTTTGAGCTTTGGCACTCTCCCATACATGATGAATACTGCAACAGTGAATGTAAGGACATAGTGCAGTTTTGTAAAATCTTACCATAACAGTAGATGTCCTTGCCTTCACCGCTGCAGTATTCACTCCCTCCATCCCCCTAGATTTTTTCTTTCCTGGTTGTGCATGTTCTCTTTAGTTTTCCTTGGACTGGTGTGCCTACTGGGGCAATCAGTTCTGAGGATGGTAAGCCTGAATGTCACCTTTATGCATTACGCTACGCGAGGAGCATTTGGGTGACATTCAATGTACCTTAAAGCAATGGTAGGCTTTGGTAGACTGGCTGGACATCGGGTTTCCATGGCAGGGAATCCCATATGTGATGAATACTGAAGCAGTGAAGGCAAGGACATCTACTGTTATGGTAAGATTTTATACAATTGGGCTTTCCTGGATTTTGTGAATACAAACTCCCTGGATCAGGGGTACAACAAGGGGTACAACCATACATGGATCTGGTCCTCACTAATATGGGAGAGTGCTGCACACCCCCTAATGTAATGTCTTCTCTGGTAAGATCAGACCACAAAATGGTCTCCTTTGAAGTAAAAATAAAATGTGGAACCTCAGCTAACTCTGGAATATTCAGGAACTACTCTAAGGCTAATTTCTTACTATTAAGTGATAACCAGGCAAAATTTCAACCCCCCCCCCCAAACCCTGAAAACACTGCTGCCTACACGGAACTGTTCACAGAAACCCTATACAAGCATGTTAATAGCTGCACAGAGGCAGCTGTACCCACCAAGAAGAAGTACAAATCTAACTCAAAAAACAAGCCACCCTGGTGGAATCATAACATCAACAGGCTGTATAACAGGAGGAAGAAAACCATGGCAAAATTAGGAGGTGCAGCACCCAGCAGGATAAAAGCACTCTCATCAAGCTAAGCAACTCAGAGGACAAACAAAGTCTACCAAAGCCAAATTTGAGGTACATTTGCCCACCCAGTCCAAGGACAACCACAAGACATTCTTTAGCTATGTCTGCAACCTCAAAGGAAATACACAACTGTGTGCAGAGCTCATTGTAAATGCAGCCACTATTATTATTTATTTATTTGACATTTGTTAACTGGGTTAGTCTGTCTGAGCTTGCGCTCTTTTTCAGCGAAGGCCTGGGGAGAAAATCTCCAAAGAAAAAGTTTTAAATAGTAATAAGATATATACATTTTCAAATACAGACAAATGCACAGTATAGTTTTGAGAAAAAGTAAGTTTCATAAGAAGTATAAAATCAAATTTATCAGGAGGGGAACTTATAACATAAATAAATAAAGAACTCTGTAAGTGGGGAAGAAGAAGATGAGAAGTAAGTAAAGAAGTGGTTAGCAGGAGGAAGGAGAGATGAGTTAGAGAAGAGATGTCTAGGATCAAATGTTAACTATTATGCGGCATGATAACATGGCGAAAGAGATGTAAAAGGTAACAAAAAGTATAGGGGTTAAGGGTTAGGAGGGGTAAAGGTGAAAAGTAGGAAGTAAAAATAGTACCAAGCAGAGAAATGAAGTAGGTAGTAAGTAATAGGGAGAGGAAGGGGTGGAAATTGAAGGGGAATGAGAAGAGAGGGAGGGAGAACTGAAAAAAATGTTAAGTGGGCTGATTGCAGTTACATTTCCAGACAGAAATTAGGTGATTTTTGAGGGCAGTCTTGAAATTGTCTATGGGTAATATTTCTAAGGGACATAGGAAGTGTATTCCATGCTAGTGTGGGAAGGTAGCTATAGAGGTTTATGTAGTGACTAGTCTCTTTGTGTAGATAACTTCCCCTATTTTGATTATCTTTGTCCTATATGTGAGCCACTTGGCAATCCAGTAGGTGAGATGGGGCTTATTGCCAGGTTATTTAGCGCATCTGCTATGCCTGAGTGGGGAATTGTGTCAAAAGCTTTGGTCAGGTCAAGGTATGCAGTGTATATCATTTTGCCTTCCTCCATTGCTTTGGTGACCTTTTAAAAAACTCCACCAGGTTGAGTAAGCATGACCTGCCCTTGATGAAACCAAACTGAGATGGGTCTGGTGTTTAGAGGTTCCCTATGTCCTGATTGACTAATTCTAAGATAAGTGTATTCATGGCTTTGCACAGTACTGTTTTGTAAACAAAAATGTGTTGAACGCATACATTGCATTTGGGTCAACCCCCCCCCCCCCTCAAAAAAAAAATACTTATTTTTTCTCCAAATCTTCTTTCATGAAAAAATAAATAAATAAAATCTTCTCTCTTAATAATACAACAATTGAAATCACTTCTCACAGCAAATTATTGAGGATGATAGTGAATAATAATCTTAAAATTGACATGTATTATCCTTGAGTTAATACAATTGTTCATTTGTGCTCTTTTTGAAGGGGTGTGCCGATGTCCTCTCTCCTCTCCCTCTCAGATTACACCCACATTGTAATTAAATAGTTTACAAAATGAATAAAAGCTCCATGATTTTTGCAATTTGTGAAATTGTTGGCCATAAATCATAAGAGAAGCACCTTTTATGACATTCTCTGCATATGCATGCAATACAGACAGAAATAATAATGAAGTAACCTAGGAAATGAAAGGTAGGAAGATTAAGACAGGGTTTTGAGGTGAAGGACATTTTAGATTCTCTACGTTTAGGTACAAACCTTGCAGATATACTATGAGTAACCAGTGGCATAATATGTTAATTAGGCTCAGAACTAAAAAAGATATAATGTCCTGCATCCACACACCCCACCCCCCACAGCAGCCCCCTGCTCAGCCATTCTGGTGTTCTATTACTTGGCTATTGCTCCCCAGTTACCATAAACACAGTTCAAACTTATCAGTGTGCATACTGTTTTCTTGTTTAATTCTACAATGATTACGGATATTGAAATCAAATAACACAGACACTGATGATCATTTGCTAAACAATACAGTCTCAAAATGAAAACAGACTTAGCATGAGCAGTAAACTTCTCTGCCATTGAAGCTCACATTCATTGAAATGGCATTAATACCACATTCAGTGAAAATGGCCAGTGGAGAATTAAGTTTACCTTTGGTCTGTTTTCAAACTATAGGCTCCTTGCACACATTTTAGGGTCATGCATAGATGCATGTATTCTTGATTCATCTTCCTGATTGTATTAAATTATATTCCTTGTATAATATAGTGTCACTTGTTAGAATGTATTTTAAATTTGTAGTTTTGAGCATTCTTCCAGTAAGTAATGAAGCAAAATATATGAACCAAGAATGACAAAACTAGTTTCAGAAAAATTCAACCATTAAAGGCCACACAAATTTCTCTCACTACAGTCCACCAATATCAGTCAATAAGCACAATCTCCCCAGAAGTAAAAGCCATCCCAATAATTCCACATTAAAGAGATCTGTAACTAATGAATAGGTTGTTACTAGCAATCAACTTTACATTGCAGTGTTTCATCTACAAATTCAGTGCCTGCTGCCCTTGAAGAATTAATTGCCTATATTGAATTACATTAAAAAAATTGGTAAGCTGGTAATATTGCAATAGGGAATGACTGACAAACTAAAAAATAATTAAGCTTCTAACACTGTTTTCAAATTCTACAGCATAAGCAGTGACTGCCGTTTGTTAAACAAAACGGTTAGTTACACATTGAAAACAGACTTAGCATGAGCAACAGTAAATATCTCTTCTCTTGAAACTCACAGTTCCATGAAAATGCACTGAAACTCAATCCCTTGAAAATGCACTGAAACTCATAATTCCCTGAAAATGTACTGAAACCCAAACGCACTATTCTGTCAGTGGTCTGGTAGTTGGTGTAGAGGATTCAGGCTCTTGCCTCCACTGAAGCTCACAATACCTTCGCAGTCTTGTAGTTGGTATAGAGGATTCAGGCTCTTGTCTCCTGTAACCAAGTTACAGGGTCAAGCCCAGTCAAGTTAATTGACTAATCTGCCCCCCCCAACTAGAACATTACATACCATATCTCTCACACAGCAACACACACAAACACACACACACACACACACACACACACACACATACACACACACACACACACACACACACACACACACACACACACACACACACACACACCCCTACTCTGTCACACAGCAAAACACACACACCCACCTCTACTCTCTCACACAGAATACACACATTCCTAGTCTGTCACACAGCAACACACACACACACACACACACACACACACACACACACACACACACACACACACACACACACACACCTACTCTCTCTCACACAGCAACACACACACATACCTCTCAACTGTCCAGATTTTTCCATCGTATTTTTGGACTGTTCTTCATAAAATTTGTGGTTTTCTGGTAAATCACTGGGAAGATATGAGGATCGCAGTCACTAAATAATGGTGTACATTTGAGTTTCAGACTTCATATCCTTCAGAAAAATGCATGTTAACACAAATGCTATTATTCTAGCAACTATCTAACTTTATGAGCAATATTTAAAATCTGTCCATATTTTTGTCCCCCATTATGTCAGGCTTTGTCCAGATTTCTTGCACTTAGGTGGTTGAGAGGTATGTACACACTCTTTCCTAATCTCTCACATAGCAACAATCATACTTTCTCTCTCATACAGCAACACACACACCTTCTCTCTCATGCAGCAACACACACACACACACACACACACACACACACACACACACACACACACACACACACACACACACACACACACACACACACTCACCTTCTTGGAACAGCTAGTTTAAATTCCATGCATTTTTACATCAACATTGGAGTGCAATGCATGCATGGTTCTCCTTAAAGGAGAAAATGCCACTACAGTGGCCAAAGTGCTGGTACGTTGTACCGGTGTATACCGTTACAAATATAGCCTTGGCTTTGCATATGAAGCTGGTCAGACACATGGGTCTGTTATTGCCTGGGTCTGTAGAAGGTCCTCCCTTATGCAGAGGAATGACTGCAGCTGCTCTCCATTCACTTGGTACAAAACCTGTATGGAGGCTGAGACTGAACAGTATTGTTAGGGGTTTTACTAAACTGCGCCACAAGCTGTTTAAGATGCATCCAGGGGATAGTGTCAGTACCTATCAATGCTGTGTGAATCTTTAAATTATGGAGGCTGAGATTGAACAGTATTGTTAGGGGTTTTACTAAACTGCACTACAAACTGTTTAAGATGCATCCAGAGGATAGTGTCAGTACCTATCAATGCTGTGTGAATCTTTAAATTTAAGTATTCTGAGCCTCATTTGTCAGATGTTTAAACGGCAAGCTGAAGCTTGCAATAAACTGCATAATGTAAGTAGCAACTGCTCTCAGTCAATGTGGCAAGAATTAGTCTTTGATTTATTTACATCAATATAATAGTAATAATAAAAACTTTAGAATAAGGGTTAGCCCAGATCTCTCAAACCCTCTTTAGTTCTGGGGTATGATTTATTTTATGAGTTTTAAATAAATGCTTTGATATAAGCTGACAGTTAACATGTTGCCAGATATATTATAGTTTGGCATGGGTTGAAGTATGAGACAAAATCACAACAAACTTAATTACCATGCCACCGGTATATTCAAACTTTTTACGGGATCGTAAATATCTTGTTCCGTGCATTTGATGTGCTGGTTATTTGCAGGAAACTTTTGTTGCTGCCAGTTACATAAACATTTGCCTTGTAATTTTGTTGTGATAGAAAATGTAGGTATATGTGTGTGTGTGTGTGTGTGTGTGTGTGTGTATGTGTGTGTGTGTGTGTGTGTGTGTGTGTGTGTGTGTGTGTGTGTGTGTGTGTGTGTGTGTGTGTGTGTGTGTGTGTGTGTGTGTGCATCCATGCACTTGAGCATATGTTTTGCATCTTTGAATTTTAATACATATTAGTCACATCACAATCGATCCCTGGATATAACTTTCTTAACCATAAGTGTAAATGTCAAAGTGTTTAAAAATATGAACACTCACGACTCAAATAATGAAAAAGAAAAAAAATTGCATCTCCATTAAGCAAAATCAAGTCTATATGGGTAGCTGAACTTGCCTAGTCTCTCAAAGATTTTACCCTTCCCTTCACCCCATACCATCACGGATTGTGTTAGAAATATTAACCCCCATGTTACAGAAGTATTGTAGGCAGCTTCTGCCATCTTCCAACACAATGCCAGTAGTGAAAATGCAGGCGAGCCTCTTAAGTATAGTGCCATACTGAGAGCGGAGTATACTGACCTAAACCTGATGCTAAACAAGCACTGCAGATAAATCACCAGCAAACTACTCCAGGAAGAGGTAATGAGATTCAGAAACATGTTATACAAATGAATCTCATTGCCTGTTCTTGGTGTACCACAAATACTGCCAAACCTTCTGTATAGCTGAAGTTAGCTGTCCCTAGAGCATTATCTGTATGCTCTAGGGTCATGCCAGACTGGATGAGATAACCTCTGCCTGAAATGTATTATAATATCTGAAAATGAAGGAGGAGCATGCTGACTCCAGTTCAATTTAAAAAAATGTGTTATGAGTAGAACACAGGAAACAAAGGGGATAACTTGTAAAACACAATACCACTCACGCATTTGGTCCTTGGCCAGCAAAGCCCCACTTCAGTCTTACCTAGAACCAGCTCTACCTGTATGTCAGGTACAGTACCAGCTTTCACACAGAGGTAGAGAACTCTCAATGCCGCTTAATCTCAGTGACTTCAACAGCTACAATCTCAGTGACTTCAACAGCTACACCATTAATTACAGGTTTACACTGGAATATGATGACAAAATAAAACTTCTAAGTGTATAGCACAGCAGCCCTGATTTCTGTCTTGAAATCAAGTGTAGTGCTTAGGGTGTCCTCATTGGCCTACATAGCTTAGAGCCTCACAGAGCCCTGTTTTGAGGCTCTGTGTAATATAATTGCATGGAGTATAGTAAATTATTTTAGAGTCCTGCCCCAAGTCTCTTTACCACATCCTAGTTTTCCTTAAATTTTTCCTCCTTTAACCACCAAGCCTGCCACATGCCCTTAAATTTCATCCTCATTACATAGCTTATTGATATCCTTAATTAATGCATTTTAATCATGTCTACCCTGCACCTACCTGACATGTAGTACATGTATGCTGTACTGCTCATCCCCTGCACCTACCTGATATGTAGTACATGTATGCTGTACTGCTCATCCCCTGCACCTACCTGATATGTATTACATGTATGCTGTACTGCTCATCCCCTGCACCTACCTGATATATAGTACATGTATGCTGCACTGCTCATCCCCTGCACCTACCTGATATGTAGTACATGTATGCTGTACTGCTCATCCCCTGTACCTACCTGATATGTAGTACATGTATGCTGTACTGCTCATCCCCTGCACCTACCTGATATGTAGTACATGTATGCTGTACTGCTCATCCCCTGCACCTACCTGACATGTAGTACATGTATGCTGTACTGCTCATCCCCTGCACCTACCTGATATGTAGTACATGTATGCTGTACTGCTCATCCCCTGCACCTACCTGATATATAGTACATGTATGCTGCACTGCTCATCCCCTGCACCTACCTGATATGTAGTACATGTATGCTGTACTGCTCATCCCCTGCACCTACCTGATATGTAGTACATGTATGCTGTACTACTCATCCCCTGCACCTACCTGATATGTAGTACATGTATGCTGTACTGCTCATCCCCTGCACCTACCTGATATGTAGTACATGTATGCTGTACTGCTCATCCCCTGCACCTACCTGACATGTAGTACATGTATGCTGTACTGCTCATTCCCTGCACCTACCTGATATGTAGTACATGTATGCTGTACTGCTCATCTTCCATAATCTCTTTTTCACAATGTTTAGCATGTCTGCATTCCAGTATAGTTATCAAACAGATGGACAGATGACATCTTCCATAATCTCTTTTCCTAAATTTTTAGCATGTCTGCATTCCAGTATAGTCATCAAACTGATGGGTAGACGGCTGGATCCAGACAGCCCACTCACACTGTATTCTGTGAGTGCTGTAACATTGTAATATATGCCAATATTTCTGTTTTGCACTAAATCAGAAGAAAATACATATGTAAACTAGATCAGGCTAAGAAATACATTTCATCTCAGAGACTACAATCAGACATATTTTATGTGAGCCAAAATTTTTACTTGATTTGCTCAGGCATGTTTTTGAATCAGTCAGAAAAACAGCTTCAATAATTCCTTTTGAGGAAAATAAATTTCCTGTTGAGGTAGTCACAAGGGTAGTCATGTCAGAAGAGGTCATCTGATTTCCTAAGCTAACAAAGTGAGGTGAAAGTCTCAGCATTTCTCATTTTGTTATCATTGCTACTGAAAACTCAAATCCATTTTCTTTGAAATGGATTTACCTTTGCATGACAGGCGTGTAAGCGCACTTTAAGTTGCTTTTCTTGTATTAGTCTCCCTGGAACACAGCTTATTGCGAAGATAAGAAAACAGTCATTTTTAAATTGCCTGAAAATACCAATGCTTTGGTTTCATTTTTATGACTGCAGCGTTTCTCTAAAAGTAAAAAGGAAATCAAGGTGTAATAGGAAGATGCATATACCGAATCATAAGAATAAAGAAAACCAAGCGATCATAAATTTTAGCATCTGAAAGTCATCAGTTCTAAGCTTTTTCAAAAGGCATATAGTAATGCATGTGATACACTGAGCAGCATGCTGCAAATAATGGTGTGTTAGAGAAATTACTTTAAGGGGAAATATACAAAAATAAATCTTACCAGCGTATAGATTTCAGAGCATAAAGAAAACCTACATTAAGACTTTAATGAAGCATTTTTATCAGATCAGCAGTTTGATAGGTGTTAGCCTCAGCAAAGAATAAACATCTGTAGGCAAAACATGTTAAATTAATGTTCATTTCAGAAAAATATACAGCAACACTGTTCATATCTCGCCAGCATGTAATGAAAAATACTTTACACATTGGTAACTAAAATGCTGGCAGTGCAGGACAGGGAATAAATAATATGTTAGAAACACATCAGTTTTTAGGCAAATGGAGTTCACAGGCAGCAAATCCAGAAATCTGGACAAGTGGAAATGTTGACCATGCTGCTACTGAGGAAATCCAAAACTTTTTCAAAAAATTATAGGTTCTTAGGTTTCTGCTAGGCAACTGCCAGAAAAACAAAGAAAGCAATATTCAGTTACTCTTCATAAAAGATGTAATATATTTCAGAATTGAAGCAATCATCCAAAATAAAGCTCATTAAATGGAACATATAATCTGACTATACATTGAATTTTTTCCACATGCAGTAATCAGACTTTGTCGAAATTAATCCATTTACAGACAGATATGTGTTTCTTCTGTCTTTCTATAGAAGTTATTTTTTTTGCAGGTATAGTTGTTGCATGTATGCATTTAGTGCAACTTTATCCAAGTCTTAACAACAAATCATCTTTAAGCAGGGCATAAGGTTGTACTTTCTAACATTTGTAAGTCCAAATACGGATCTGCATGACTTTGCTTTAGCTTCATGTTTCATGCCAAAAATTAGTTTCATAAAATGCTTTATTTAAAAGAGTTATTTCATGGCACTGCTTTTACTGCCTTTTGAAAACATACTGCTCCCACAATGCATTGTTTACTCATTACGTCTGCTGGAGCTCTGGAAAGCTGCAATGTACCTTACAATATGCCTTTTGACAAAATCAAGTTAAAAACTCATAGGCTGGAATTGAACATTGCACTATGCAGGTTTGCAAGGGTGGAGGTCATGCACAAGGTTAGGGTTTCTCTAAGACACAGACAGCGCAACTGTGCAATGGTCAAAACAGAGTGGTCTGCAGTGCATCGTAATGAGTGCATAATGACATATCGATCAAGAACCCCATGCAAATGAGTCACACGGACTATGCAAATGAAGAAACTCATAAAAGTAAACAAATTCTGAAATGTATAAAACAGAGGCACTGCATGGCAGCACAAGCCCATTTTAAATGAGAAGGATTGCGGTGTACAGTGGGAGCCCTGCTAAGAATAGCAGTCACCTGCCCCACCAGAATAGGTACAGAGAGGCACCTGACATGCCACCAGCTCATAATCCAACAGATCTTGGACTGTTTCCATGTGAACAAGGATACTGTCAGGGACCTAGAAGAACTGTGTTGCCCAAAGATTTAAATGTGTGAGATATGTGGTATGCCTATTTCTGTAAACACAAAAGTATGCGTAGCATTAACCGTCTTAAATGCAGACACTTTCAATAACCTATGGGGGTACATTAGGGATATCACAGGTGTCAGTCTCACAAATTGTAAATCTGTTAATTCCTTGACATTATGTTACAATAGGTGGAGGAGCATATCTGGTTTCCTAGGACAACAGAGGAGACAACCAATACCCCACAAACCTTTTATGACACAGCCCAGTTCTCAGAGATCCTTGGGGCTGTAGACTATGCACATATTATAATCAAGGCACAAGGCCATACTTGGTCCAGAGGGCCTGTGATACAGTAACAGCAAGAGCTTCCACTCTCTGGCCTTCCAGGTGGTTTGCAGTGCCCAGGCCATTATTTATAACCCGTCTGTGCATCACCTGGGTAGTTCACTATTCACACATTTGATACATTGTCTGGCCTATAACAATGGTTCTTGTGAGGGGACTTCTCACAGGGTCTCCCAAATGGCAGCTGCACACATATGCTAGCTAGATAGGTCGATATACACAGGTATTATGTAAACAGGCAGCTGGCCACATAAAATGAGTTATTTGCTGCTTGTTGAGGCAATGCTGGATATGCTTCAGAGCCCTGGTTGATGACACCAATATGCAACCCCCCAACCCATGCCTAAAATGGCCTATAACATTGTGTAGAAATGTGAAAAATAGTGGAGCCTGTATTTGGACTACTAAAGGGATGTTTCCAATGTCTCAACACCTCAGAATAAAGTCCAAACATATGCCAGAAACAATTTGTTGTGTGTGCCATGTTCATAATATTGTATTACACATAAAATGAGCATCAGATGAACATCATGGCAGGGCCTGGCATAACAATCATCACAGCAGAAATTCAGGGTGGAAAGTCAGGGAAGGACCATAAAGGAGCAGTAACACATCTGAGGCAAAGGCAGGTTCAGTACAATGCAGCACCCGAAAGGTGGCAGTGTCTAACAACTTTGTTCCATGACACAGACAACACAGAATAAAATGATGCACACAGCATCACACCCAGGCTATACAGAGCACTGAGTACATGGACCAGTCATGTTGTGCATCAGTCATCAAGTTAGGGGTGGACAGGGCACAGGTATCATTCCTTGCACAGGTGAAGGGGGGCACACTGCCAAGTTACTGCAATACTAAAATATGGGTCAGAATCATGGGAGATAAACATGGTAGACTTATTCTGGGTACTTGTCCGTAATCAGGAATCACATCCTAAGAAACAAAACGAACACCAACAAACTAGATATGAAATGGCAGCGCAATAGCAATCCAACGGTATTCCAATATATGGATAAAATCAGAATCCAAGTAAAATATAAATCCAAGTGTATTAAATAGGTCCTCCAGTGGTAGAGTGAAACTGCCACAACATGGTGATTGGCAGTATACAATGCACTGGTTTGAGGTGTTGGGGCACAGTGTGGTTCTTGGCAGGGAAGGGCTAGAACTATAGGACTGAGCATGTGAATCCTTATGATTTTCCTAATGAGTGCTATTGCCTCTCTAGTGGTCAATGCCAGCAGGGTGCCTGCCCCACAAATAAGAGTGAATGAGTAGAACTATGGGATCGTGTGCATGCAGCCTGATAAGACATCCAAGGTGCTGAGTCACAGGAGCAGTGCTACCTACAACTTGGATGATTCCCAGACAGGGAATAGGAGGTCATGTACCCTGCAAGTGACACTGATGCAGTCTTAACAAAGATCTGTGAAGTCTAACATGGGATGGCCTGTATCCAGCTAACTCACAACCAGACACTCCTATGCCCATGGACTGTATGGCCTGTGGAGTGAGACTGGATGGTTACTGCAGTGCATCTCATGGAGGTACCCATACGGACAAAAGTTGTCACCAGTGACCTCAGTAGCACTGGTGCTCCCTATCCCTATACTCTAGGTCAATATCCAGATGGTGCACACCTTCCTGCAACCCATGGGTCAAACTCGCCATCACCACAGTGGTGTGGGTGCCAGCAGTCTGTGCCTGAATTACTGACGTTTACATCCACTGTTTAATTCCAAGTTTATGAAACCATATCAGAGACAGTACTGGAGTTATGGTAGTCCTACATTGCTCCCACATCTATTTCCATTAGTGGGTGTGTACACCTCATAAACAGTATGTTTGCCTGAAGCAGTCTGTGTTAGCAACACAGATGGAGCCTGTGAGAGAATCTCATGCAGGATCTTGGTCATGCACTGCTGAGACTGTGTCCTCAGCCTGTACCTCTATAGGAACCTCTGTAATGCTGGATATACAGATGGTGCCACTGTGTCATCAAACTGTGCCACTTGCATTCTGTCATCCTTGTCAGCCAGAGGTACCATTAGCCTTTTGTTGTCTTGTTGTGCTGGACCCTCCAGCAGAGGAATCTGTGAAAACTGAACACAGATAGCACCATTGTTGCCCCACATATATTATGCCTCTATAACCCTCCTGTGACATGCATACTGACACACATGAATATACTTGCTATAGCATATCCATTCTAAAGACTTAAACCTTGTCTGTGATATAAACAGGACCTACTAATAGGTTCATATGTGTGTACTAGGCTAATGGCCCTGGAGCCTTTACAAGCCTAGCCCATAGAAGTGCCCTGGCATTGTGCCACCCAACGTTAGTTCTCAGTGCCTCTATCAAGTAGAGCCATTGGAGTGATCCATGGGGTGAACTTTCTATTTCCCATCCACTCATCAAGATTTCTCTTGAAGAGGGCCAGTGAGATGCTCTGGTTGACATGTATGAGAAGTCTATTCCAGAGCATGGGAAGTCTCTGGGTTATGAACCTGTCCCTCCAGCATGTTCTGTTGATTGTGGTAATGAGGTTGAGGTCTCTGGAGTGTGTGGTGTGGAAGGATTGGGATTTCTTTAAATGTAGCATTTCTAACAGAGCTGGGTCAGACATGGCTTTGTAAGTCAAGCAGAGATCGCCTCTTACTAGACTATATGAGACAGAGAATAGCTGGAGTTTTTTAAGTCTGTCAATGTAAGACATGTTTAAGGCCTAGGATTCTCTTCGTGAGGTACATTTGTGGTCTCTCCAGCTGTTGCAGGTGTCTAGTGAGGTACATGCCAAATGGGGCATTATACTCTATGATTGGTCTAATGAGGGAAGAGTAGAGGAAGACAATGACCTCTTTCTTCCTGGATGCAAAACCCTTAGTAATAAGATGTGCCACATAGAAGGACTTTCTGACAACAGTGGCAATGTGGTGGTCGAAGGAGAGGTTGCTGTCAACCTGTGTCCCCAGATCTCTTATAATGCCTTCAGTGTTCAGTGGGCTCCCATCGATGTGGTAATTAGTGGGAACTGAGTTATTAGTGGGAACTGAGTTTTTCCCAAAGGGGATGATGACGCATTTGTTGGCATTAAGCTTAAGGCCATGGTTTCGACACCAGTCATTGGTCTCAGTGAGGCCTTTCTGTAGGATGTCTGCATCACTCGGGGAGTTAATAATAGCTCCCAGCTTCCAGTCGTCTGTGAATTTGGTCAGCCAGAGTCCCTCCGTGTTGCCCTGGATTTCTGAGAAGTAGATACCAAACAGGAGAGGACCCAGGACCAATCCCTGTGGGACTCCACTAGTGACTGGTCAGCAGTCTGACTTGGAGTTTGATACTTTTACACTATGGGTTTTATCTGTGAGCCAATTTGCAACCCACCTAAAGATATAGCAGTTGATGCCTAGTTTGGTGAGTTTATCAATAATTCCTGAGTGAAGAATGGTATCAAAGGCTTTGGCCAGATCGAGGTAGGCTGTATGAACTGCCTTACCATCATCCACAGCTCTGGTGACTGACTCAGAGAAGTCAACCAGGTTGAGCAGGCATGATCTACCTTTCACAAAGCCAAATTGCATGGGATCTAGAGTTTGGAGATTCCCTATATCCTTGTTAATAATGTCCATGATGATGTGCTCCATAGCCTTACATATCAGACTCATCAGGCTAATGGGGCGATAATTTCCAGGGTCTGTAGTCACTCCTCCTTTATGGAGAGGGATGACTGTAGCAGTGCACCATTTGGTAGGGACAAAGCCTGAGGGAAGGCTGTGAGTGAACAGGGCACACAGAAGTGGTGCCAGTTCACTTTGTAATTTATGTAGAACATAGCCAGGGCTATTGTCGGGTCCCATAGAAGCTGTATTCTTGGCCTTGGACAATGCAGCTTTAACCTGTGCTGCAGTAATGCTGGGTGCCTGGCATTCATCCAGTATTAAGATTGGTCCTTTAGGGGGGAGAGAGGGGTAAAACTGGCACTGAATCTGTCGGCAATATCTGTTGTCTCAGTATTGGAGGTACCATTGTGCAGCAACTTGGAGCAAATCTAGGTTTTGCTGTGGAGATTCTTTATATAACTATAGAAGGCTTTGTGGTTGTTTTTAATGTCTACTGCAATTTGCCTTCATAGCTGGATTTGGAGGTTTTGATGAGGGATCTCAACTTTTTGTTGAAGCTAATAAGGGAAATTTTCTAATCTTGGGACGTCACCTTTTTCTGCAATAGTTTCTTCCTTCTGTTGTAGAGTTTATTAATGGCAGTGGACCACCAGATTGGCTTCATTTTTTTGGAGGAGAGCTTCTTGGTTCTGTTGGGTATGGCTAGTTCCATGAATTTATGTACATGTTCGTACAGTGCATTAGTGTATGATTTGGCAGTCATGCATCTATTTTCTATTGGCATGGGTGCCATTAAGTTAGCCACCTCTGTTTTTAGGAGTCCAAAGTCAGCTTTGGAGAAGTTTTTCATGGTAGATACCTTTGCGAAGGGTGGGGGTGAGATGTGTATTTCCATGGTGATTAGTTTGTGGTCGGCTCTAACCAGGGTGGAATTGATTATTGGTGTAGAGCAATGGTTGCCCATGTTAGTAATAACCAGGTCAAGGATGTTGCTTCCTCTAGTGGGGGTAAGAATGAGCTGGTCCAGGGCATTGGAACTAATGAATTCCAGGAAGCGTTGGGCCAGTGCATTGGTGCATGAGTAGTTTTCCCAGTTGATGGAGGGGTAGTTGAAGTCACCTAGTATGAGAGTGTTGGGTTGGATCTTAATAGTTTCCAGAGTGCTTAGGAATGTATAGTGAGAATCTTGGGACATGGTTGGGGACCTATAGCAAGCTACAACCTGAATCGCCGTCTTACCCAATGTTAGTTGTACCTGGAGTATCTCAGATGCATTATGCTGGGCTACTAGTCTAGAGGTGCGCATATCCTTTATGAATATGGAGACACTACTGCCTTTGGAGCTTTGTTCCATGTTCTGGGGCCAAAAGGTGTGGAATGAATTATAGCCTGGTAGTGCAGGGGTGCTTTCTGCTGCTTTAAACCAGGTCTCCGTTACAGCACAAATGTCGATGTTCTCCATTTTAAGGAGTGCTTCAAGCGAGTGCATCTTGAGATTTAGATTTCTAGCATTGAGCAGCATGACCCTCAGATTGCATTTATTTATAGCTGTTACAGTGGTAATTTGGTCTTTGGAACACTGCCTAAAAAAGGCACTATAGGGGTGGCAAGAGCCTTAGCCAGTACCTGGAAACCCAGGGGTGACAGATGCAGGCCATCTCTGGCAAAGCATCGAGGTCTGTCAGCCATGTCATCCCAAGCAGGCAGATACTGGATCCCCTTAGAATGACACCAGAAACTTAGCCAGTTGTTGAAGTCAATAATTTTCTGTTTGTACTGCGGTATCATTCTCAGTGACGGTAGGAGGCTGCTCAGGGCTAGGGTCATACCTGCCTTGTGCCACATAATCCGAGAACTCCACCATGTCTTTTCATGTAGTGCAAGGAGGTGCATCTCAGGTCATTCACACCCACATGGACAATGGCAGAGTCATACTTTTACTTGTTGTGGAGTGACCTGAGTGCATGTTATGTGTCGGATTCTGGCACCTGATAGCTGACTGTTACCTTCTCCTTATTCAACCTAGTGAGTGGGACATCAGTGTGTCTCACTATTGAGTCATCTATGATTATTGCATTGGGCAAGCTGTTTTGCCTTAGGGGCTTGAGACAGATATGTAACCCAGAAACAACCCCTTCTCTGGAACAGGCTCCCTATCCATGTGAAGCAGGATTCCTCCCTAACCCAATTCAAGAGTAACTTGGACATTTGGATGGGGAGCAGGAAATTCATCCCTGGTTTGGCACCTATTTCTTTAATGGACAAAGGCAGCCTGGAAATGGTTCATTTCCAAGCCCCCCTGCTTGTAAATGTTTCATCTCCCAAGCCCCTGCTTACACTGACCAAGAGTATGAGAACTTGTCAGAGATTCAGGCTGTATTGGCTAGGCTTAAAAAGGCTCTTGAGGTCATTAGACTGGTAAATACCTATGAACACCTATGAACCTATACATTGATAGACATACCTTGTTGTGAAGGTTGTTGCAGTTGTTGACCAGAGGTGCCTAGAAGGACAGATATGCAATGGGCCTTGGTCAGTCTTTCACTCTTTCACTCTGAACATGCAGTCATGTGTAGTATCATGCACTAAAATGAATATTGTTAACCTGATGATTTGTTAGTGGCCCGATTCCCCCATAAAAGCCACCCACAGATATGAAAAGCTACTCTCCCTGGCCAGGGGTGACACCAAAAATTCCTCAACCTCAGTGCACCATGTCTGCGATGGTGGTCATGTCCATTTGGTGAACCTGTCACAATGCCCTAAGTCTTCTCCTTTGCATGGATTATCATGTCAATATCTCTTCATAATACATCTTACAGAGACCTATTAGGCTACCTACAGTATCACCATATGCCAGTCCCTGCTGGATCTAGCCTAACATCACCTGTCTTCAGCACCCCTGCCCAAGAAATGAATGCTCTGTGTGAGGAGGACTTACAGTAGTACTTCATTCTCCTGGCAAGTGAGCTTTTCAAGACACTGCCTGTCTCGGGTAGCCCTGCCAGTACCTGCGCACCTGTGGGCAAAATATGTCAATCAGTGGCTATGTATGGTATGCTATGGGATGAACATGAGTATGCCCAAGACCTCCCTCCCCCTTTATGCAGTTGTTTATCAGCTTTAATAAGTGCTATGCACAGCCACACCCCCATCATTTATGTCCTGTGTTCATGCCTCAACATATGACCTTGGACCCACCACTGATTTTATGTACTGTACTCATGCCTGAATATCGGGCCCTGAAACTTCACACATGTGTATATCCTCCCCACAGTTTCTTATGTTCACAGTTTCAAGCACCCCCCACCCAAGCAACACAGAGCTGGTACTGTGAAATGACAGTGTCACAGGTTCCCAGTTATGCATACTCTACAACATCTGTCTCACTCTCCCAGACAACCGACACAGGACTCTCCCAGACAACCAACACAGGAAGTATTATTACTGTTGAGGTACTTTACCAGAGAGGACACCCTCCTTAACTTGTAAAGCTTTACATGTACAGAGACTTTAGTAAAATTTCACTATTTTGAATTTGCATGAATGGAAGTGGTGTTGCACAAACTAGAGTTGGCATTTTACATTATGTTAACAAGGGGCAGTTAGCGCAGAAGTTATGATCATAAAGCCAGGTAACATCACTGTCTGTGAATCGCTAATTGTGCTTATTGTGCTACCCAAACATGTCAGCATGAGTCATGCATGTCACTGAGAACATGAAGTATGCGACATGCATGTTCACATATGGCATATGCACAAAAGCAGTGCCAAGGTGCAGTGTTAAATTGTGTGGCATTTGATTCAAAGACATGAATTAGAGTGTATGGGGCTATAATTTTGCTCTGTGAGTGGACATGAGTGAACGTGGCTAAAGTTGGAATGCAGGTCTCCAGCAAGGTGCGCTAGGGAAAACAGGATTTTTCTTTTCTTCCTGCAAAGACACTTTAGGGAGCACCTCCTGGGCTATTATGATGGCCATTTGCAGAAAGCAGATGACAGCTATGAGCTGGCAGGAATGTTGAGAGATGCCACTGGCATGGCCCATTCTGGTCAGCAGTGTTGGCAGAGTTAAGTCACTTGAAGTGGCACCATCCCTACCTGCTTCATTAATGTGAGGCAGAGGTTCAGAACAGGAAGCTAAAATGTACTATAAGCATTTTTATTACCATTGTCTTCTACTCTCTAAACTGTTGTACATGCATACTTAACAGTACATACTTTGTTTTCCAGTGGTGGAGGAGTGTCAACTGAACATGTATGGTTGCCTTGGAAGGCAGAAGCACCTCTCCAGGTAGCAGGGTATGGATGCATTGTGTGACAATTCACTTTACATCTGCACTGCTTCTTTTCATGTGTCTGCTGAGTTTTGTTCAATTTCTGTTGTCCTTATGCAGATCTGGTTGTGGGAGACAGGAGAAGAAATGGGAAAAAACAACTCAGTTTCTTCTATATCGCACACTGGATCACCAGTGACCACCTGCTCTGCCCTTAATCAGGAGAGTGAAAGCTTCTAAGTTAGAGGTGACATGATTGTGGCTAATACAGCTGCCTGTTGGGAGGTGAGGACTCGTCTGCTGAAGGAGGGCAAGAGTGTCTCCCAGCATGAGATTCAGACGATGGTTTCTGCTGCTGAGGTGCATCAAAAGGCAGGTGGATGCAGTGGAAACACAAAGCACCTTGTGGTTTGGCTGGCAGAGTCATGCAACTAGCAGGCCATGGACAACAGGTCTCCAGAGGAACAACTGCTCCATTTACCCAGTTAAGTGATACCTGAGCTTGTTGCTCTCTGGCATGGCTGGCAGCCAGCCATGCTCGGAAACTGTCTTATCCCCATCCTGGTGTGCACCTTTCCTAATGTGTAATTTCTCATTCCTTATTAATTGTCCAACCCTCCCAAACACTAAATGCACCCTCCCCAGTATGCACGTGCTCATCGGCTCTCCTTCCCACCTTTTGTGTGTATACTACCCCATTTGTGTCTATGTTTCTTATTTAAAAACTTCAAATATAAAACATATTCAGCAACATCCCCCTTTTTCCCATTTTTAAAACATATATATATACTGTGGTGGTGGTGCTGCGGTAGCGTTGTCGCCACACAGGTAGACGTTGCCCGTTCGATCCTCAGTTAGAGCGTCTTCTGTGTGGTGACATGCGTGAACGGGCGTTCCTTCGTTGAAGGTTGTGCGTTAGGCCCGGCAAGCCAGCACGTAAAACTCTACTGCCAATCATTAGCGGACCGGAGTTCCGCTGTGGCGACCCCTAACTGGGAAAAGCCGAAAGACACAAACAAACAATTAATATACTAAATATATGTAAAATAATAGTTATAAGAAAAGATAATTAGAGCCACTTCTAGGACTAAAAAAAAACAAAAAAAAGGAAAAAGGCAAAAAGAAAACTGAAAGAAAGATTCCAAAAGATTCCAAAGAAAAGGGATAGAAAAAGAAAGAATAAAAGAGCAAATAGAATATTGTAATAGAACTGTAAAAAATTTTCAAAAATCATCAGCGTGGCTTTATTCATCATTAGCTACTAAATATTTCATATATAAGCACCGCCATTCCTACAACTTAAGCATTGGCTTGGCTTTCCAGTTCTGAAAAATCATCTTTTTCATTACCATACAAGCGAGATTTATCTTAATTTTATTATCTGCATAAGTTGAAAAGTTCATATCAAATAAAACATTCCATGGTGAAAAATCATATTCAACAGGTATTAACTTCTTTATAATTTCATTAATTTTGTTATAGTATTCATATACTTGTGGAAAGTCCACCAACAATGCTGTAAATTAGCTGGTTCATAACTACAATGCCAACATTCATCATCGTTTTAGTGCATTAAAAACAATCTGTTGGGAGGGAAATGAATTATGTACACTATCTTATATTGGACAGACCTATTTTTTTTTATTTATGATTTTTCTTAATTTTTTGTAATGCTTTTATCCAATTTTAACCGTTAATTTATTTTCCCATTTTACTTTCCCTCAAAACCTGACCTCTTTTTTACTTTCACATTTTATTTGATTATTATATACAATAGAATTTTTTTTTTCCACTCACAATGCTTTTATTTATTTATTTATTATATTTATTTTTTTGCATGTCTGTGTTCCATTGTCAAATAACACTTTAACAATTATATAATACATTAACCAAATTGTACCTTCCTAACTAGTTATCTTTGAACTCAAACCAAATAGCATTACTTATATGGGGTCTGCATCTGTGTCCTATGCATGCCTGTCTGCCCCTTCTTTTTGCCCTTCTTCTATCTATGTAAATTTCTCCATCAGTGCATTCCCTTATTTGCCCTTCTTTTGTAAAACTACCCAAATTCATCTATAGCCTACTATATTTTCATGTTAAATTCATCAATATGAGCTTCTTACTTTCATGAAGGAAAAGTCGTCACTTAGGTCTTTCAGGTGGAACACTTTCCGTTCAAAATTAACATATGTGATTATGTAGTAGTCAAACTGCAATATAAGAAACTGTTCTTTTTAAAGTCTGTCTCATCCAGAATACTTTTCATGCATATGCAAATCACTGTACAGTAGCAGTCATGACATCATCTTGGGGGGTATGGTTATATAGAACACATAAAATTACCTGGACAGTGAAACTGAAAATTCAAACAATATACTACAATTGTAACATTTTTCAAAGTATCACTTGTAACTTTAATATAAAGTATGTCAGATGATACATGCTGTCTTGGATTTAAAAATGTAAATATTTGTGTATTTCATTAGATATAAAAATGTAGAAGTGTTCTGTCTTAACGATGAAGAATTATTTATAATTGTCATACTCACTGTTTAATTGACAACATGAATTATACCAGCATGGAACAATATTGTCATGCACATTCTGTAGCTAGTTTCAAAAGGAAAGAAAAATTATTGGGGTTGGGAGGGTGGTCTAATGGTTAAGGTGTTTGCCATACAAACACAAGGTGCAGGGTTTGAGTCTCACAAGGGATATTTGGCTAGGCTTAAAATGGCTCACAAGGGCAGTTAGCTTAGTACTAACCTATGTTTTTGAAATATATCCAACCTCTGAACCATGCTTTGCATCAGGGCTACTGATGTCTCTTTTCCTTCATTGTCTGGGGCTGTTGTTTTGTATCTGAAATAGTTTTAAACTTTGTCAAGTGTACTGCATCATTGCCATTACTCCCCTTTTTTCCTTGTTTTCTGGGACTGTTATACTGCCCTCTTTCCTTCCTTTTCTGTAGAAATGGTATTTGGACTTTGGGAAACATTAATTTGCAGAGCAAGGCGACTTACATCACAATGTTGGAATTATAGGCTGGGATTCAGAAAGATCCTCTCTTTGTGGGTTAGCCAGTTAGTTTAACTGAGACAGTCTCTGATTCCCGGACATGGTAAACTTGCTTATAGAAAAATCTCATTAGCAGCTCATTGTCATCTCTGTGAACTGAATACTGTGCTGTCAGACCTGAATGGACTAGTGTTCACTGTACGAGCTCATTTATTGTGGTAGGAAAGGCACCCCGTTAGATGTGCACAAACATACATACACACGCACACGCACACACACACACACACACAAACACATATACCCTCTAAGACATACCCACACACAGGCACACATCCAGTCATACAAAAACAAGCCCCTACACATTTGCTCACACTCATACACTGACCTGCACTAATGCTACTGAAACACAAGCACGCGCACACACACACACACACACACACACACACACACACACACACACACACACACACACACACACACACACACTCACACACACAATTACCTACCTAACCCCCATAGAGTGGCCAGCCAGGCAGACATACACACACATTCATTCAGTCACATTCATGCCTCCACAGATGTGCAGACACACAGACACACAGGCACACAGAAGTACATGCATGCACGCATGCACACGCACACACACACACACACACACACACACACACACACACACACACACACACACACACACACACACACACACAATTACCTACCTAACCCCCGTAGAGTGGCCAGTCAGGCAGACATACACACACATTCATTCAGTCACATTCATGCCTCCACAGACGTGCAGACACACAGACACACAGGCACACAGAAGTACATGCATGCACGCATGCATATACACACAAACACACACACACACACACACACACACACACACACACACACACACACACACACACACACACATGTCTCTCCTGTACTTAACTGCACTGTGGCTACTTCCATAGGACTGCATGCATAACTGTTGTCATACGTCTGTGTTCACTTTTTCTCCTAGAGTAAAAATTAACTAAGCAGAGTGATGCCCTTTATCAGGAGCCATGGGCATTTATTGGGGAAAGTGTAAGACCAATTAACATTAGCCACTTCCCAGACTGCTACACCAGCATGCACTTTCCCCAGTGAGACCACTCTCATACTAAGACCCCAGCAAGGGGGAAAAACATAGTGGAAATGCAGTCCTTTTATGTATTTTTTTTAATTTGTTTGCCAAGGTAGTACACTGATCACGACAGACTATTTGCAGTCACACCCCGGGAATCCTTGAATCATAAAAGCTTACCACAATGTGGAAACCTTCCATGGTAAGGCTTCCACATCATAGTAAGCCTTTCTGGATCCCAGAGATAGACTTGCAGGACTTTGTTTTTCATCATGAGGTACCGGTCATCTCCAACAACTACTTGGAAATAACAACTATAGACACAGAGTTTTAGATTTTTTTTTCATCGGACTATCCAGGTGAAATAATTTTATTTTATTTTCTCTGTGTAGCATAAATGTTGTTCTGTAGGTGTACTGGAAAGGCTCACCCAGATTCTGCTACAGTTTGCTGTGAGGGAAAGTTTAGTTTGCTTTTTATTTGTTGTGTTTTGTATTACTTTATTGCTTTTTTCTATTTTGTATACTGTGATTTGTTTTCTTTACACTGTGTTTTGCTTGTATTCTGCTTTTAACTGCATACTAAAACTTGAAAAGAGACCACAGCTCTGTCTCTTGTGAGTCAGACAGAAATTCTTCCCACCTGGTTCTAGCTGCCTGCCCCTTATGTTAATTTGACCATATATCTCATTTCCTCTCTGCTTTTACTGACTGGTGTGAGTAAGCACAAAATTATCATTTTGTGAAATCACTCCCCTTCAACTATTTAAATTTATTGGCCATCCTACTGTATTTGATAGTGCCAGAATACAGAAGTGACCACCCCATTTCAGTCTATTTTGCTGTTTTACAAACAGTGACTCTCCACTAAAACTTAACTTTTTAGACAGGTAAAACTTAAGTTACCTACTTTCACATCTAACTCCTCTAGTGCACACTGCAGTGTTTAGGATAAACCATTTTTGGTACTTACATGTTATCACAACCAGATTTTCACAGTAATGCTGGTTGCTTCGGTTTACATGAAAAAACACAAATAAAGTTTTATAAACTAACAACATGTTTTATGTAATGTTTATAAGGTTTAAATATGTTTACCATTAAAACTGATGACAAAATAAGCCTTGGAAATAGGTTTCCCGTGTTACTGCCAGCATCTCATGTCAGCTAAGCTTGTCCCATACTGCTTTATATGCGTTCCTTTTCTCACGCCATCAAAAAGTTGTCAAAGCTGTAGTTAGGTTTTTCAAAGGCAGATAGTTTTTTATATTTTTAATTGGATAGGCAGGGAATGACAGAGCTACATTCCCTTCAAATTTTTAGGTACATGTCATACGTTACACAGTTGCCTTACTGCATGTTTTTATCAGAATATACACCTTCAGAACTTTCAAGTATCTGCACTACTGCTGTGACACACATTCACATTCATCCGAATGAAAATGCATGAAAGCAAAGGCAACAAGCAACAGCTTTTGGCCATAGATCCTTCCTGAAAAGGTTTGGAAATTTAAGTACTAACTCCAGAAATAACAAAGTAAAGCAGAAAAATTAAATCCGGAAAAGCACCTTACGTTGTACGCTAAGTCCCACAGTGCTTTCAGGCCCATATACAAACACATGCAACCGCTCTTATCGCTGAACTCAATGCTCTGGTGTTTTTACAGCAGGCTATCCACAAATCCTGAAACTGTAGGTGATAATTCCCTAAAAAAGCACTACCAGTATCCCAGCACACTTTGGAATACTTTACCCTTCCGTAATACATTTCTTTTTTGGTCGCTTACTAAACGTCAGTAAAGTCCATTGTATCACAAAATCTGGTTGCGATAACACGTAAGTACCCCATTTGTTTTCATCTTACCTTTAAGCATCTATTGCAAGACCACCAGTTATTTTAGAGCTCACATTCTGCCTCTCAGTAGTCACCTTAGGATTAGTGCTTCTGTTTTCTCCTGGTGAGAGAAGGAGTGCAGTTACATTATTTCCTGGAGACTGCTGATCACCCGAAAGCTTAATAACTGCTTTATAGGTGACAGCTTAAAATCTGTGCTTATATTCTGATCCTGGTGAGAGTAGGAGCAGAGTGCATTGAGTCCGGATTCTTTCTGGTTGGTGAGTGAGTGTCTGTGCTTAACATACCTGATTGGTCTGGTTGCTATTAAAGGCATCTACCAGAAAAAGGCTACAAGCCTGCAGACCCTTGCATCATCTGGGACAAGACTGTAAATCATCAAACAGGCCGTGGCCTGCTTCTCTTCTTGGGATTGGTGCTAAAACTAATTAGTTTTAGCTAGAACTAGCCAGTTTTTTAGTTTCAGTACTCAAAACTGTATGATTGTGCTCAGCACTTGCTCAGAACTCGTTGTTAGCACTAAATAAACTACAAATTACTACAGCACTCGACTTTCCTCACTTGTCAAGAGGAAAACAGTTCTTAGTACTTAAATTAATAAGCACCTATCTAGGCATGCCCATGGTTCAGCTCCTGGTGTTTTCTCCTGTCCACCCAATGAATCTGGGCATCTTGAGGCAATGCAGCAATTGCCTCATGTACACTGACAATCGTCTCCTCCTACCACCCAACAATACAACCTGTGAGAGATGCACTTATACAGCCAAACTGGAAGCCAAGCTCTCTCCAGCTAAGACTGGACTAGACAGTCAAGAGGAGAAGGCTAACACCTGCACCACACCACCACACATAATCCTTCAAAACCTACACTACTAAAACCCGCACATAGAAACACAAAGCACACACCCACATTCATGGAGGCTCTCAATAAAAATCTGCCCAAGCAACAGAGATGTCCCAAGCTGAAACACAGACAACCACCATCCCCCCAACACTACCCAAATGACACATAGATAGCCCACAATATCAGTGTGCCATTCAACCTCAGCCCATAAGGCAAAACAATGTATTCAACACACTAGTCATAGGTTTCTCTATAGTCAGGCACACTGATATCCCACTCACCAGGCTAAACAAGGAGAAAGTTACTGTCAGCTGCCTGTCGGGTGCCAGGATCGGCCACATAATGCACGCACTCAGGTTACTCCACAACAAGTACAAATATGACTCTGTCATTGTCCATGTTGGTGTGAATGACCTGAGACGTACCTCCCTGGACTACATGAAAAGAGACATGGAGGAGCTCTTGGATCTTGTAGTCCAGGCAGTTATGACCCTAGCCCTGAGTAGCATCCTGCCATTGCCCAGAATGATACCACAGTACAAGGACAAAATGATTGACTTCAACAATTGGCTAAGCTTCTGGTGTCATTCTAAGGGGATCCAGTATCTGTCTGCCTGGGACGACGTGGTCGACAGACCACAATGCTTTGCCAGAGATGGCCTGCACCTGTCACCCCTGGGGTTACGGATACTGGCTAAGGCACTTGCCACCACTATAGTACCTTTTTTAGGCAAGGTTTAAATGCTAAATTCACCACTGTAACAGGTACAAGCAGGCAAACTCTGAGGGTAATGCTACTCAATGCTAGAAGTCCAAACCTCAAAATGCACTCACTTGAGGCACTCCTTAAAATGGAGAACATCAACATCTGTGCAGTGACAGAGACCTGGTTCAAAGCTCCAGAGAACATCCCTGCATTACCAGGCTATAATTCATACCACATCTTTCGGCCACCTTACCTGGACCGAAACACTAAAGGCGGAGGTGTGTCCATATTCATTAAGGATATCCACACCTCCAGGCTAGTTGCTCAACATAATGGATCTGAAATTATCCAAGTGCAACTAACACTGGGCAAGACTGCAATCCAGGTTGTAGCTTGTTACAGATCCCCCACCATGCCCCAGGATTCCCACTCTTCATTTCTTAAAACACTGGAAAATATTAAGGTACAACCCAATATCTTAATTATGGGCGATTTCAACTACCCCACCATCAGCTGGGAAAACTACTCATGTACCAACTCATTCACTCAACATTTTCTGGAATTCATAAATTCCAACACCTTGGATCAGCTTGTCTACACCCCACCAGGGGCAGCAATATCCTGGACCTGGTCATTACCAATATGGGTAACCGGTGTTCCACGCCAAAGGTCAACTCCTCGCTGGTCAGATCTGACCACAAGCTAATCACTCTATACATCCATATCCCACCCCACCTCCCATTAAGAAAACCACCATCAAAAACTACTCCAAAGCCAACTTCATGCTTCTTAAGACAGAAGTGGCAAACTTCACGAAACCCATGCAGGCGGAAAATAGAGGTACGACTGCTGAATCTTACACAAATGCACTGTATAAGCACATACATGAGTGCATGGATCATGCCATCCCCAACAGAACCAAGATGCTATCCTCCAAAAAAAAGGAAGCCAATCTGGTGGTCCCCTGCCATAAACAAACTCTACAACAGAAGGAAGAAGGTGTTGCAAAAAAGAGCAAAATCCCAAGATTGGAGGAACTCCCTGGTCAGCCTCAGCAAGAAGCTGAGATCCATCATAAAATTCTCCAACGCCAGTTATGAAAATAAAATCACAACTGATTCCAAAGACAGCCACAAAGCATTCTACAGCTATGTCAAGAATCTCAATGGCAACACTCAGATCTGCTCTGAGCTACAGCACAATGGCAGTAAATATACAGAACCAACTGATATTGCCAACATCCTGGAAGATAGGTTCAGTGTTAACTTTACTGCCCCCACCCTCCAAAGGGCCCATCTTAATACCGGAAGAATGCAAAGCCCCTGTAATCGCGAATGAACAAGTAAAGACCGTACTCTCCAAAGCCAAGAACACAGCATCCATGGGACCAGACAACATCCCAGGCTGTGTACTGCACAAGCTACAGAATGAACTGCACCCCACATAAGTACCATGATCAGTCATAACCTCACCTCAGGCTATGTGCCTACTGAATGGTGCACAGCAATGGTTATCCCTCCCCACAAAGGTGGTGGCACCACAGACCCCGGAAACTACTGCCCCATTAGGTTGACAAGCCTGGTCTGCAAGGCCATGGAACGTATAATCTTGGAGCTTACAAACAAAGACATAGGTAACCTCCAAACCCTGGACCCCATTGAGTTTGGGTTGGTAAAAGGCAGATCATGTCTATTAAACCTGATTGAGTTCTTTGAAGCAGTCACTAGAGCTGTAGACGAGGGCAAGGTAGTGAACACACAGCCTATCTTGACCTTACCAAGGCTTTGACAACATCCCACACTATGGAATTATAGATAAACTCACCAAACTGGGCATAAATCCCTATGTCATAAGATGGGTGGGCAACTGGCTCACTGACAGAACCCACACACTAAAAGTAGCCGACTCCAAGTCCGACTTAAGACCAGTGACGAGTGGAGTACCACAAGGTTTGGTCCTGGGTCCTCTCCTGTTCGGCATCTACTTATTTTATTTATTTATTTTACATTTGTTGGCCAGGCTAGTCTAACTGGATATATGTCCATTTTCAGTAGAGGCCCGGGGAGAAAAGCTCCAAGCATGAACAGTGACAAAGTTTACAATATATAAAAAGACACGTAAAATCACAGTACAGAGGCAACATTGGTCAAAAGAAAAATTATACTAAACACAATAGTAAGTTTGAGCAAGACCCAATTAGGAGAGAAAACCCTTTTATTTTATCCTCATACTATGAAGGAAAGTGTAGTGACTAGAATTAGAGGCATAGGTTAGAGGAGTAGAGAAAGGGGAGAGAGCAGGAAGGGGAAAAAGATATCAGTCAGGGTTCGCACATGGACAAAGCCAGTGAGTTTTAAGATGTTCTTTAAGATGTTTTTTAAATAGAGAAGTAGAAGCAAGGGTTGATATTTCAGAAGGAATTTGATTCCAGTTTTTACCTGCTGTGTTCAAGAAAAGTGAGTCACCAGCTTTGTTCTTAGATTTAATAGAGGAAACTAGGAGCTTATTAGCAGAGCATAGTGTAGTCAGATGTTTGCATGGTGTAATCACATTAGTGAGGATAGGGGTGTTGTTGGGGTGGTATAGGATCTTTTGGATGATAAGTAATTGTTGACAAAGTATATGGTTCTGTAATTCTAGCCATCCCAGTTGTTTGAGATTGAGGCAGTGGTGAATTTTAAAGGGGGAGCAAGGGATGAATCTAACTATGCTATTATAACAGGTGGAAAGTTTGGAGAGGTTGTTTTTAGATAGGTTAGTATATATAGCAGAGGCATAGAAAAGGGTAGAAATAAGGTGAGTCTGGGCAATAGTTTTTCTGGCAGAAGGGGTAAGGAAGGGTTTAATTCTATAGAGGGTACCAAGTTTTTTATTAACAGACTTTATAGTGGAGTTAATGTGGTCATCGTAGTTGAGGCGATTATCAATTGTTACACCTAGTACGCGGGTTGTAGTATCTGGGGTTATGTTGGTAGCATTGTTAGAGGTTATTGAGAAGAATGGATGAGGTGATTTATGAGTTGGAGTAAAAAGCAGTAATTTTGTGTTTTTGGGGTTTAGGAGGAGGCAGTGTTGCATAAACCAATTTTCAGCATTATGGAAAACAGTTTGGGTGAGGGACTGGAGAGAGGCTATGTTCTTAGCTGTACAGATTAAAGTAGAGTCATCTGCATATTGAATGCAGGTGGCTTGTGGAATGTTTATGTGTAGATCATTAATAAATAAGGAAAAAAGAAGGGGACTTAAGATAGAGCCTTGGGGTACTCCAATATTTACTGGAAGTAATGTAGACAGATTGTTATCCCAAAGTACTGCTTGCTGTCTGTTTTCCAGATAAGACCTAAACCATTGTAATGCTTGTGGATCGAGTGAATTGGCTTTTAGTTTGTCTAGAAGTAAGTTATGGTTAATCATATCAAAGGCTTTTGACAGGTCAATAAATAGCGCAGAGGAAAAAGAGTTATTACGATTTTTATTTATAGAGTCGGTGAAGGATAGCAGGGCAGTCATTGTGCTATGGAATGGCGTGAAGCCATGTTGGCAGTTTGCCAGTAGATTATTTTGTGGAAGGTGGTTAAGTAGTTGCTTGGGAATACATTTTTCCATTATCTTAGCTAATGGGGAGAGTAAGGCAATAGGCCGAAAGTTAGAAAGCTCAATAGATGATCCACGTTTATGTAGAGGGATGATGTGGGATACTTTCCATATGGTAGGGATTTTGCCTTCTGAGATAGTTCTATTAATATGTTGCACTGCCACCTCTGATACCAGGGTAATGTTTTAATCTTTCTATTCCTGCACTGCACACTAGCAGTATCTGTTGCAAATACAACAGAGAAGTATGCAAGCAATACACCACCTAAGCATCATTTGCCGTGCAGAATGTACAAGTATGCATACCAAATTTCTGTGTTTCCAAACATCGGTGTTACTACACTACTACTGAATAAAATGAACAGCACTCAGGCTGGGGGAAGGACAAGGGAGCCATGACATCACAGAATGGGTGGGTCTTATTATTTTAGTTAGAATCAGATGACGGCGGTGGTGATGTCACTTTGGGGGAAGGAACTGATTAAAAAAAAAAAAAAAAAAAGTACCTGCACTGCCTGGCCTCGATGATGTCAGTAATTGGTGACTCCAGCAAGCTTTATTCAAACGTGAGAGAATCATTTTGTAAGTGAAACCATCACAGTATGAGAAAGTAGGCTTCTGTTACAGAAGTAAGGGGAATTATAAAAATTGTAAATGCTTTATTGTTGTTGCTTTACAGAGGACAATGTAAATAGGGAGGAAAAGGGCCGTGAAGTTGAGGAATACATTAGAGAAACCTGTTGTACTCCTTTAATAAGGATAGAGATGGGATAGTCTATGGCTTTTGCGGCAATTTGTAGGTATTCAGCTGGGAGACGGTCAGCAGAAGGGGTGCAAGGTTTCAATTTTTGAAGGAGCTTACAGATGAGAGATGTAGGTACAGGTTGTATTTGAAAGGTAGGAGATGAAGTCTTGGAGGTATTTAGTGGGGAAGCAGTAAAAGGAGGTAAAGAATTGGCTAGGGTTAGAATGGCTTCTGTAAAGTAGTTATTAAAGGCATCAGGAATCTGGTTGGAGTTATTCTGGTTGAATCCTGCAGGGGCAGGAGTAGTAGAGTGGCCTGGCTGAAGAAGTTTGTTTATCCCTGACCAAACTTTTTGTGGAGTTTGTTGACTGGTTTGTTGGAGGTGAAGGTAGAAGTCTTTTTTGTCTCTAAGAATATCTTTCCTGGTGGCATTTCTTAACTGTTTAAAGTGGAGTGATCTGATGAACATTTGGTGGCTCTTCATTTAGCCCAGATTTTATTTCTGAGGAGCATCTTTTGCCTAGTTTGTTTTGTGAGCCATGGGGCAGATTTGGTTCTTATTCTAGAAGAGCAATAAGGTGCATCTCTGAAGTGCAGGCCAACACAGAAGGTCTTTGGCTAACAAAGTTCACAGATGACTGCAAATTGGGAGCCATAATAGAATCACCTAATGATGTAGACATTCTACAAAAGGACCTCACAGAGACAGATGCTTGGTGTCAAAGTCATGGCCTCAAGCTCAATGCCAAGAAGTGCATTTTCATCCCCTTTGGGAAAAACTCGGTACCCATGAACTACCACATAGGCGGTAGCTCACTAAACACTGAAAGAGTGATAAGAGACCTTGGGACACAGGTGGACAGTAGTCTCTGCTTTGATAACCACATCACCGCAGTAGTCAGAAAATCCTTTTACGTGGCACACCTCATCACAAAAGGGCTCTCCTCTAAAAAAAGGAGGTCATTGTTCCTCTCTACTCATCCCTCATCAGACCCATTTTAGTGTACAATGCCCCATTTGGTATGTATCCCACAAGACACCTACAACAATTGGAAAGGCCACAGAAATACCTCACTAAGAGAATTACCGGCCTCAAACAGATGCCATATGCAGACCGTTTCAAAAAACTCCAACTCTACTCCTTCGCATATCACCTACTCAGAGGCGATCGCTGCCTAACAATCAAAGCTATGTCAAACCAAGAACTGTTGGACATGCTACACTTAAAGAAATCCCAATCTCTCTGAACCACATGCTCCAGGGACCTAAAACTTGTCAACACAATAAACAGAACATGCTGGAGGATAGATCCCTTTCCCAGAGACTTCCCATACTCTGGAACAAACTACCCATTCATGTCAAGCAAAGCTCCTCATTGGCCCTCTTTAAGAAAAATCTTGATGATTGGATGGGAAATAGAAAATTCACCCTGGGGATCACTTCTACGACACTGCTTGATAGGGGCACAGGAAAATAATTTTCTTGGGTGGCAAAACCCAGGGAACCTTTTTGGCTAGGCTTATATAGGCCCCAGGGCCGATAGCCTGGTACCTACCTATGAACTTATGAACCTAAAGGATTTTTTCTACATTGATAAAGTCTTGTGAATGATGCTTTTTTTCATTAATTAATGGTATTCTCACAGCATTGGCATACCTGTTTTGTTATCCACTCTATTGGAGATTGAGACTGTACGGCCCTCAGCTATCCTCACATAATGTTTAGGTTATTAAAAGAATGATCATTTGTAACAACTTGTGACTGATATCTATTAGTGAAGGGTATCTTCATAGCACTGGTGTGGCTGCTACTATCCATTGTTTTAAAGAGAAAGACTGTTTGGCTATCGACTATCGTAGCATAATGTCAGCTGGCTGAGTATAACAGCGCTTGATAACAGTAGTCTTATAACAAGATTAGCAGTCTGTGTGGTAGCAGTGTACTATGAATCATGATAAGGGGTAGTAGCAATGAAGAAATATCTAGTCCGTCTTAGAAACATTATGAGTCTGTCGATGTATAGGAAACAGTTTGGCTTAAGTCTCAGATATTGATAGTAAGTTGTAACTACAATGCACTGCGCTCAGAATAAGGTGGATGAAATCCTGGAGGGCATACCTCTCAACGGTCCAGATTTTTGCAGAATGTTTAGATTTTTGCCTAGTATTTTTGGTTTGTTACTCTTAAAATTTGTAGTTTTCTAGATTTTTGCTGCAAATTAATGAGAACTAAATTTATTAAATAATGACAGGTATTTAAGCTTCAGACTTCATATTCATCAGAAAATGCATGGTAACAGAAGACCTTTTGCCCTAGCAACTTTCTAACTTTATAAGAGCAATATTTGAAAATGTTCACTATTTTTGGGGCTTTGTTCCCCCATTATGTTTGGCTTTGTCCAGATTTTTTGTTCTAAGAGGCTGAGAGCTATGCTGGAGAGTAAGTGATTATAAATCTGTTCTGAAGTCGACAGTGTAGAGCTTATTCGAGTGTAACAGTTCTTGGTCATAATCCATGACAGTAGTGCCATTTGTCATAAGCTGTTAAAGCCAATCTCCCACTTTCATACATATTTGGATGACAGTTGTGAGCATTTGGGTTCCATAGCCCCTGTTACCTCATCACATTGGCAACAGTGGTATGGGATTCAAGATTCAAACCTCAGTCTGTGTTATTATTTGGTGGCAGCATGGTCATTAAAATTCCAGCCTTTCATCATAAGGAGCATAACTGAAAATAAAAGTGACTATATAACAAGATGTTGCAGAAAATGAGCATTGCACTTTAATGCACCAAGTAATTTGTGGTATTGTTGCAGCAGTGTCAAAAGGGTCAGGTTAAAATCTGTTAGGCTTAATGTGTAAACTTCTGTTTTAGTTACTTTATCATTATTTAGTTTAGTTTAGATCCAATCTGCTGGTAATACTGTTTTCAGATTAGTAAGATGCAGTTTGTATTTTATTTTATATTATTTTTTTAATTTATTTATTTTCTTTGGAATAGCACAGATTTTTCATTTATAGTGTAGCAGGTTTAGTGGGTATAGTAGTTTGTTTGTTTTCTATATGGATTTTGCCTCCATGCCTACCAGCTCTCAAGCCTACATTTCACTAGACAGTCTGGGGATTACACTTGGAGCTGATGCAACATCTGTCCATGGAGGATCATCATTCAGGCAGACATGAAAGCATTCGGATAACCTAACCCTACCCACTGGCTGTAATAACCATGACCTGTGTCACCACAGTGCCCCACAGTGCCCCACAGTGCCTCCTGTCATGAGTGCATGCTTCAGCATACTCACTATGAGGTCTACTACCCATCAGAGGCATGGTGAACTTAACACCTGGCCCCACGCTGCTTGTTTTCAATCAGTGGTGCTCTTCCAAGGTAAAGATTCAGTGGGTGGTGTGTCTATTCATCTCCACCCCTTCCTCCCTCTGTGATGGGCTTGCCCATCCCCCCTGCCAGTGCCATTAAGCACATGAACTATTAGTCAAATCAAAGTCTGACTACCTGGGCAATAGTCAAGGCGTTATCCCACTGATACTGACTGGGGTGAAATTGTTTTTGTGGAGTTGGCCTGTGCAGTGCTTGTTTTTTTTTTCTTCCTGTTTGAATAAGTGTAAATTTTGCTTACTTACTCTAATTGTAACTAACATGCACAGTGCAGTGATAAAAGCTTGATAACACAAAATGAATGGTAGTAAATAAGGAATGCATGGGGGGCTGGTGTGTGTGATATAAGAAATATCTTGTATTGCATGTTTAATAATGAGTACCCTGTGGAGCCTCAAATAAAAAGCCCATAAGGCAAGCCAATGCACTACACAGGACTTTAGTCATAAGGGGCTGCATTGTATGACAGAGTGATGCCCCATTCACCAGGTTGGACAAAGAGAAAAAATTGATCATATGTTTATCAGGAGCCAGGATCCACCAAGTTAAGCATGCACCCAAGTTATTAGTACCACATGTCCAGTATGATTCAGGCATAGTTCATGTATGTGTAGATGACCTGAGAAGTACTACCTTAGACCATATAAAGAGAGACATTAGGGAGCTCTCAGACTGTGTGTCACAGGCTAGTATGTGCCTAGCATTAAGCACCATTCTACCTTCACAGAGAATGATGCCAAAATATGAACAAAAGATTATTGACTTTAATAATTGGCTTAGTTTCTGGTTTCATTTTAAGGGAATACAATATTTGTCAGCATGGGAGGTTATGGTTAACAAACCACATTGCTCTGTCAAAGATGGTCTGCACTTATTGCCTCCAGGCTGTTGAATATTGGCTAAAACATTTTTCTTCCCCACAGAGATTTTTTTAGGCAATGCCAAATTGACAAATCTTCCAACAAAGCAAAATCAATCCATGGGAATGCAAAGGTATTACTTCTCAATGCCAGGAGTTAAAACAAGAAGCTCCACTCCCTCCAAGCTCTCCTCACTCTGGAGAATGCATCTGTGCAGTTACTGAGACAGGGTTTAAAGCCACAGAGAGAAACCCAGCAGTGTAAAGCTTCAGTGCCTTCCACATACTGTATTTAAACCAGCAACTGCATAGACAGGCACTAAAGGTAGAAGTGTCTTGATCTACATCAGTAAAAAAAACAAGCAATCTCTGTGGTATCCCTGAACTCTCAAAACAACCCACTAAACAAGTATAGTGGGTCCAAAAACAAAACTGTGTAAGAAACTTCTCTGCGTGGAAGATTTTCAGTCCATATATCTCTAGTTAATCACTATATATTAATCAGATCAGACAATAGTAGTAGAAGTAGCGAACTTAAACTCGTCTTAAGTAAAAAAAAAAAATAATAAAAAATATATAATTGTACAGAATTACTAAATATTCAAAAGTAATCCAAGCAAGGCAGGCAGTCTGTATCAAGTTGAAAATCCTTTATTGAGTACACAGACAAGCGATCCAAGTAAAACAAAAATAGAGTAATAGTTTCCTCACAAGCTTTCTAAATATATATATATATATATATATATATATATATATATATATATATACTTTTTATCAGGCAAGGGAGTGGTTTATTGTGCTGCAAAACAAAGTGTTACTGGTACACATGTTAAATTCACATCCCTTCCCCCAGTCAGTGTGACATTCGAGCTCATTCTGCCCTACTTAGTAGCTGTCATAATAAAATAACCCTTATGTACTTTAAATAAAATTTATAATGATGTGGTACCTCTTATTTAACCAGATTATTAAGTAGATTATTAAGTCTGTGAATTTATCCAAGACAATATACTACATGGCTGGAAATATATCAACCTTAGTCCATTTGGCAATCAAAAAATATATACATAAATATATACATATACACTTTGCATGTAAAAAATCAGTTGTAAAAATCATATTCTATTTTCATAACCTAGTGTTATGAAATATTTAAACAGCATCTAAACATCCAGATCTTAAAATCATCAGCTCCACAAATAGGCAATGAATAAATAATATATACCAACCTCAAAATAAACCAAAACAAAACCATTAACATAATCGGATGCTACTTCCCACCTGGCCGAAACATCCCTCCACTAGAAAACCTCCTCAGCTGGACTACCCACCATCTCCCCCAAGAAACTATAATTTTAGGTGATTTTAATATTGACTGGCAATCCTGTTCTGGCAACCATCCAACCCATCATGTAAACCTTCATGGCTTCACCCAACTAGTCCAGTCATCAACCAGGATAAATAAAAGCTCCAGCAGGCACACTACCCTGGATTGGATACTAGTCAGTAAGAGCCCCCAGTCATATATAGCAGGCTGCTTATCAGATAGCCTCAGTGATCACTCCCCAACATTCCTACTCAAAAAAAAACCTATACCAATCTAAACCTGTCATCTACTGTCAAATACGTAAAAAACAAAACTTTAACCCACTCACATTCATCTCATCCCTCAAAGAATGTAACTAGCATCCTCTAAAGTACCTCAGTCTTGATGACGCAGTTAAATTTTTTAATACTACCTTCCTGAGCATTCTTAATTACCATGCCCCCATAAGACTTTCCAGAACCAAAGCACAACCCTCCCCATGGCTACAGAAAACCACTAAGTCAGAAATGAAAAACAGGGATAAAGCCTGGGAGCACTGGCGCAAAACCAAAACCCCCTCAACTAGACATAAATTCCTAGAACTATGCAATAGAGTCAAAAAAGCTAATAAAACAGGACAAATTCCAATACTACCAGTCTGCCCTAGACTCCTCCCAACACAGCCCCAAACAATTCTGGTCCTCCAGAAACTCCATCCTCCACTCAGGTAAAGTCAGTACCCCTCCTCCTAACATCCCTCACTCCTCCGAAAATATTGCTACCTCATTCAACACACACTTCACACAAACCATACTATCACTAGCTAAACAACACAACCCCCCTCCCCTCTAACCCACACATTCAACTAGTAATCTCCCCACTGCATTCTCTTTTTCTCCTGTACCTACCTCCAACATAAAAAAAACTCTTAACTAAACTTAAGCCCACCAAATTAGCAGCAGACAACCTACCAAGTGAATACCTACAAATCGCAGCTGATGCTCTGGCCTACCCAGTATCCATCTTGATTAACCAATCTCTGTCAGAAAGTTACGTTCCCACACTATGGAAAGTATCACATATAATTCCCCTCCACAAAGGCGGCCCCTCCACAGAACTAACCAATTACCGCCCCATAGCTATTCTCTCTCTCCACTCTCCAAAATATTAGAGAGATGCATTCACTCTCAGGTCTCAGGCTACCTCCTTACTAACAACCTCCTTTCCAATACTTAGCATGGTTTCTGACCAAACCATAGCAAAACCATTGCCTTACTTGCCTTTACTAACACTATCCTTCAACATAAAAACAATGGCTATCTCTCCACTGCTACTTTCCTAGACCTATCTAAAGCATTTGACATGGTCCCACACAAACAACTTATCTCTGTCCTCAATAACCTATCCTTCTCTGAATCAGTCACCAACTGGTTTCAGAGTTACCTGTCTGACCGCCAACAATCCGCTGTATGGCAGAATGACATATCTCCCCAACTACCTGTCTCTATAGGGGCTCCCCAAGGATCCATCCTTGGACCCCTACTCTTCTTTATTTTCACCAATAATCTAGCCTCTGCCACCAAACATGGCACACTCATACAATACGCAGATGACTAAACCATAATCTGCTCAGCCCAGTCCCTACCCAAACTGCAAAAAGTCACACAAGAAGCCTTTTCCTCTGTTGAAACTTGGTTATCCGATGCCCAATTAATACTCAACCTAACAAAACTAAACTACTCATCTTCCAACCCACCAAACATACTCAAAACAACTCTCACTTTAACATCACAGCAAAAGACAACACCACTATACACCCAACAGAACACACCAAATTGCTAGGAGTGGAAATAGACAATAAACTAAAATTTGACATTCACATATCCATGACTATAAAAAAGTCCACAAAAAACTAGGAGCATTATACAGAAATAAGCAACTTCTCAACAAAACAGCAAAAATTTCAGTAGCAAATTCCCACCTTATCTCCACCCTACTTTATGCCTCTCCAATATATACCAGCCTAAGGCAATGCGATCTAAACAAGCTAGAGACCTGCTACAACAAAATCGCCAAATTCGCCACAGGGGCATCCTACCATAGTCACCACTGTCTCCCACTTGCTGAACTGGGCTGGCTTGAACTCCCTCACCTACTTCAATGGTATCAACTCTCACTCACCCACAAACTAGTAAACCAGCCACTAAATGTCCCATCCCTCCAGAACCTACTCCAACCCTATCGCACCACCAGAACACTAAGATCCAGCAACAAAAATCACTTGCAGATCACTAAAACTAATAACTCTACTAGTGAAGCACTATTCTCTTGCACCATAGCCAAATTATGGAACTCCCTCCCACCCACAATTACCTCCATACCATCATGCACCCACTTCAAAACTTTACTAAAAGCGCACCTAAAAACATGCTGGCTATGCCCTTGCAACTCCCACTCTAATATCACCCACCCCATCCAACCACTACCTTTCTTTCCACCCCACTAACTACCTTGATTATAGCAAGCTCAGATGCTCATAAACCTACTACTTATTATATAGCAGGAACTTCTTATTGTAACAACTGTTAATGTCTGTTATGTACTTCGCAGATAAAGATTCTAGTTGTCTACTGATGCACTATGTTCTTCATCTATAACTATGTTTGTAATTAATTGCTATGTTAATCAAATTGTTAATCACTATGTAAATCCAATGTAACTACTGTCAGTATATTTTAACTGTGGAGCCTTTCTCCCCGGGCCTCCACTGAAAATGGACCTACGTCCAGTCGGACACTCCCGGTCAAGAAATGTAAATAAATAAATAAAAATAAAATATTGTTAACAAAGATCGCTTTCGCCCTTCTAGACTTCTTCAGGTCTGTGTACAAGAACCCTAAAAACTATCTATAAAAATATTATTGTATAATTAGTTAGTATTGTTATTACACATCATTTTGAATAAAGTGGAAAAAAGAGAACCAGAAAAAGAAAAAAAATAATAAGAAAAATCATTCTTTTTTGTAATGTCAGTCCATATTGTAGGGAAGGTAATAGTAGGGTCTATCAGTTTTATAATTAAATATTTTTGTTAGTTTATTTTAGATAGTTTACATAAATGTAATAGGGTCTGGTTTGCTGGCAGTACAGTTTTATGATTGCCCAGTTGTATTCAGTGAAACATTTTTATTTTTCATTCTAGTATTATAACATTTTCATACAAACATGAATGAATTTCATGCATGAGTAGCAAGGTCTAGCAAGTCCCACTATGTGTCTTTCATGGGCTTTTGTAATAAATTGTTCACTCAGGCATGGGTTATCATCATGTCATAGCCATACTTACTGGGAGAGAGAGTCCTGAAGGCCCTTTATAGGTCAGCAATCTTGGCTACCATCATGTCATAGTCATTTTTACTGGGGGAGAGAGTCCTGAGAGCCCTTGATAGGTCAGCAATCTTGGCTACCATCATGTCATAGGCATACTTACTGGGAGAGAGAGTCGTGAGGGCCCTTGATAGGTTGGCAATCTTGGCTCCCAAGAGAAAGTTAACTGTTACCCTGTCATTGTTCAGCTTAATAAGCATGGAGACAGTGTGTCTACGAGTCAGCAACTCCTAGGATGTTTCTAGAAGCTGATGTATTGTTATCAGACACTGGAGTGTTATGTTGTCGGTGCCATGCTGATGAAGGGGCAAATGTAGAAGATGTATTGGGGAGCTTTGTTGCTGTCTACTCATGAGTTTTAGGAGGCTTTAGTAGTGACGTTATTATGGTATCAGCGTATGGCAGTTTAATGATGTCACTATGAGGATGTTGCATTTGTGTGGGTAGGGGTAAAATTGCAATACTACATGTATGAGATTTCAACAGGGCTGCCTCCAAAGATATGTTTGCACCTGTTACATATAGAATATGTTAGACTAAGCAAGAGTTCATTTGCAATGATCATGTGGCAGTCCTTACAGTGAATTAGGCTATCAAGTGCTCGAAGTCTGGCAGTAAAAGGGGAGGCATCTCCTGTCTCTCCATGCTGTCCAGGGCTGACTTTCTGGTTTTCCTACTACACCTTCTTGTTTTCAGTGAGAATGGGGATGGGGAGACAAACATTTCAGTCATGTTTCACCTATTTGCAGGGTGGTAATTTGGCATACTGACATGACTTAAAAGATAATGATCCCTGTTGGTATAAGATATTTTTGGTAATTTCATTCTTCCTTCACTTCTGAAACTAGTGTTCAGCAGATTCTTAACAGAAAAGCATTACAAGCACATGTATGATTGCTTCTGATTACAAATTTGCCTGCAAATCAAATTTAAGGCATTTATGCTGTTCATAACTGCAATGCGAACCAGAACTGTTTTAATAATCTTTGTTTGACTCTCTTTTGCATCATTTCATAACACACAGAAGAAATCATAAATTTGCGCATAACCTTTTTCCCTTAAGAATCTGCTGTGTTGCGTATAATATTACATAGCCCAGAAGGAGGACTGTTTCATATCCATAGTTATTGACATGCCTTATGCATCAAATATGGCAAAAATGTGTTGCCTACAATATGCAGTAAATTACTACTATCAAAATATAGAATCACTTTTAGATGTACTTCACAACTGGATGCAAATAGTATCCTTATCATACTCATAAAACCTGACACAGTGTAATAATTACTATGATTCCATTAACTAATATTAAAGTAACTACATAATGATATACACCAAATTTGTACATACATATTTCTGTCTAAAAATGGCATCTAATATGAAAACTAATATGTTAATATTAAAGAGGCGTTGCTGTGTCATCATCTTTATCTGAACTTGCTGCTATGTCAAAATATGAGTTTTCTCTGTAATACTATATTGTATGGTGATATGTATTGTATCATGAACTTTCTCTCTAATTCTATATTGTATGCTAATTTATGTTGTATTGTGAGCTTTCTCTGCAATACTGTGCTGCAGACTACTATGGGTTGTATTGTGAGCTTTCCCTGTAATACTATATTGCATGCTAATATGGGTTGTATTGTGAGCTTTCCCTGTAATTCTATATTGCATGCAGATATGGGTTGGATTGCAAGCTTTCCCTGTAATGCTGCATTGCATGCTAATATTGTTGTATCATAAGCTTTCCCTGTAATACTATACTGCGTGCCAATATGGGTTGTATCATGAGCTTTCCCTGAAATACTATATATAGTGTATGCTGTTATGGGCTGTATAGAGAGCTTTCCTTGTAATACTGTATTGCATGCTGGTATTGGTTGCATCACGTGCTTTCCCTGTAATACTGTATTTCATGCTGACATGGGTTGTATCGAGAGCTTTCCCTGTGATATTGTATTGCATGCTGGTACGGCTGTATCAGTAGCTTTCCCTGTAATACTGTATTGCATGCTGGTATGGGCTGTATAGACAGCTTTCCTTGTAATACTGTATTGCATGCTGGTATTGGTTGCATCACGTGCTTTCCCTGTAATACTGTATTGCATGCTGGCATGGGTTGTATCGAGAGCTTTCCCTGTGATATTGTATTGCATGCTGGTACGGCTGTATCAGTAGCTTTCCCTGTAATACTGTATTGCATGCTGGTATGGGCTGTATGGAGAGCTTTCCTTGTAATACTGTATTGCATGCTAGTATTGGTTGCATCACGTGCTTTCCCTGTAATACTGTATTGCATGCTGGTATGGGCTGTATCCAGAGCTTTCTCTGTAATACTGCTTTGCATGCTGGTATGGGTTATATTAAGAGTTTTCCCTATAATACTGTATTACATGCTGACAGGGTCTGTATCGAGAGCTTTCCCTGTAATACTATATTGCATGCTGGCATGGGTTGTATCAAGAGCTTACCCTGTGATACTGTATTGCATGCTGGCATTAGCTTTATAAAGAGCTTTCCCTGTATGCTATATGACCTGTTGGTATGGGCTATATTGAGAGCTTTCCCTGTAACCCTATATTAACTGCTGGTATGGTTTGTATCGAGATCTTGCTCTGTAATGTTATATTACATGCTGATAATGGGTTGTAGCATGAGCCTTCCCTGTAATGCTATAATTAACTCTGATAACGGGTTGTAGCATGAGCTTTCCCTGTAATGCTATATTGCATAGTGATAATGGGCTGCATGGTGAGCTTTCCCCATAATGCTATATTACACGCTTATAAGCACTTGGGCTTCGGGCCAGGTATTTTACATTAAGAAGGTGTGGTCTGCACTCTTGTGGGAGGAGACAGCGGATTCTGCCCTTCTGAGCTGGGAGTTCCTGGTTAAAGGCTTATTGTGCCTGCTTATTTGAACTGTTTCTTTCTGAAATGTGTGTGCCTTGTTTGCTGTAGCATAGACTAAATTCAGACCTGCTGAATCTAGCTTTGTTTGTATAACTTGAGCACTAATCCAGACCATCTTTTTTTGGAGAAGGTTCCCCTGCACCCTAGTGGCAGGAGTGTTCAGTTAGAAGTTGTCTAATCGAAGACTGCTGGAACGGGGCTCTTTTTTTAGCTTTTTATTGGTTAATTGGTTTAAATCAGTTTGCTACTGTTATATTAAAAAAAAAATGCACTTTATGCATCGCCACTTAGCTAGGGTTAACCTATTCCTGGTGCCATAAAGTCTGCTCTTCAAATTCTCCCTTAGAACTAGCCATTTTATTTAGTTTAGCACTCAAATCTATTTCTTGGAGCTCAGCACTTGTTCAAAACTCGTTGTAAGCACTAAATAAGCTACAAATTACTACAGCACTCAACTTTCCTCACTTGTCTAGAGGAAAACAGCTTTTAGTACTTAATAAATAAGCACCTATCCAGGCATGTCTAAGGGTCAGCTCCCGATGTTTTCTCTTGTCTACCTGATGAATCTGGGCATCTTGGAGCAATGCAGCAATTGCCTCATGTACACAGACAACCCACTCCTCCTACCACCCAACACTACAACTCGTGAGAGATGCACTTATATAGCCAAACTGGAAGCAAAGCTCTCTTCACCCAAGACTGGACTAGACAGTCAAAAGGAGAAGGTAAACACTTCCACCACACCACACTCATCACCACCAAAACACACACCTACATTCGCAGAGGCTCTCAATAAACATTTGCTCAAGCAACAGTGACCTCCAAAGCAGAAATGCAAGCAACCTCCACCCTCCAACACAAGCCAAATGACACATAGCCCACAAACTCAGTGTGCCACTCAACCACAGCCCATAAGGCATAGCAACGTACCCAACACTCTAGTCATAGGTGACTCTGTAGTCAGGCACACTGATGTTCCACTCACCAAGCTAAACAAGGAGAAAGTTACTGTCAGCCGCCTGTCAGGTGCCAGGATCTGCCACATAATGCATGCACTCAGGTCACGCCACAACAAGTACAAATATAACTCTGTCATTGTCCATGTTGGTGTGAATGACCTGAGAGGTACCTCCCTGGACTACATGAAAAGAGACATGGAGGAACTCTCCAATCCTGTAGCCCAGGCAGGTATAACCCTAGCCCTGAGTAGCATCCTGCCATCACCCAGAATGATACCACAGTACAAGGACAAAATTATTGACTTCAACAATTGGCTAAGCTTCTGGTGTCATTCTAAGGGGATTCAGTATCTGTCTGCCTGGGATGACATGATCGACAGACCACGATGCTTTGCCAGAGATGGTCTGCACCTGTCACCCTTGGGATTCCGGATACTGGCTAAGGCTCTTGCCACCCCTATAGTGCCTTTTTTATGCAAAGTTTAAATGACAAATTCACCACAGTAACAGGTACAAGCAAGCAAAATCTGAGGGCAATGCTACTGAATGCTAGAAGTCTAAACCTCAAAATGCATTGATTCGAGGCACTCTTTAAAATGGAGAACATCGACATCTGTGCAGTGACAGAGACTTGGTTCAAGGCTCCAGGGAGCACCCCTGCATTACCAAGCTATAATTCATACCACAACTTTCGGCCACCTAAACTGGACCAAAATACTAAAGGCAGAGGCGTGTCCATATTCATTAAGGATATCCACACCGCCAGGCTAGTTGCTCAGCATAATGCATCTGGGATTATCCAAGTGCAACTAACTCTGGGCAAGTCCGCAATCCAATTTGTAACTTGCTACAGATCCCCCACCATGCCCCAGGATACCCACTCCTCATTTCTTGATACACTGGAAAATATTAGGGTACAACCCAACACCCTAATAATGGGTTATTTCAACTATCCCACCATTAAATGGGAAAACTACTCATGTAATAACTCTTTTGCTCAACTTTTTTGGAATTCATAAATTCCAACGCCTTGGATCAACTTATCCACACCCCCACCAGGGGCAGCAATATCCTAGACTTGGTCATTACCAACATGGGTGACCAGTGTTCCACACCAGAGGTCAATTCCTCATTGGTCAGATCCGACTACAAGCTAATCACCCTAGACATCCACATCCTGCCCCCACCCCCCATTAGGGAAACCACCGTAAAAAATTTCTCCAAAGCTAACCTCACGCTTCTTAAGACAGAAGTGACAAACTTCACGACACCAATGCATTCAGACAGTAGAGGTACGACTGCTGAATCCTACACAAATGCACTTTATAAGCACTTGCACAAGTGCATGGATCGTGCTATCCCTAACAGAACCAAGATTCTATCCTGCAAAAAAAGGAAGCCAATCTGATGGTTCCCTGCCATAAACAAACTCTACAACAGAAGAAAGAAACTGTTGCAAAACAGAATAAAATCCCATGATTGTAGGAACTCCCTGGTCAGCCTCATTAAGAAGCTGAGATCCCTCATAAAATCCTCCAAAGCTAGTTATGAAAACAAAATCATCACTGATTCTAAAGACAACCACAAAGCATTCTATAGCTATGTAAAGAATCTCAATGGCAACACTCAGATCTGCTCTGAGTAACAGCACAATGGCACTAAATATACAGAACCAACTGATATTGCCAACATCCTGGCAGATAGGGTCAGTGCTAACTTTACCCCCCTCTCACCCCCTAAAGGGCCCATCTCCATACCGGAAGAATGCAAAGTTCTGTAATCACGGCTGCACAGGTAAAAACCACACTCTCCAAAGCCAAGAACACAGCATCCATGGGACCTGACAACATCTCAGGCTGCGTTCTACATGAACTTTGTGCCAACTGAATGGTGCACAGCAACGGTTATCACACTCCACAAAAGGGGAGCCACCACAGTCCCGAGGAACTACCGCCCCATTAGCCTAACAAACCTGGTCTGCAAGGCCATGGAACATATCATCATGGAACTTAAAAACAAAGACACTGATAATCTCCAAACTCTGGAGCCCACCCAGTTCGGGTTTGTAAAAGGCAGATCATGTCTCCTAAACCTGATAGACTTCTTTGAAGCAGTCACCAAAGCCGTAGACGAGGGTAAGGTAGTTCACACAGCCTATCTAGATCTTGCCAAGGCTTTTGACACCATCCGCCACTCTGGAATTATAGATAAACTCACTAAACTAGGTATAAATCCCTATGTCACAAGATGGGTTGCCAACTGGCTCACTGACAGAACCCGCACTGTGAAAGCAGCGGACTCCAAATCCAACTTCAGACCAGTGACAAGTGGAGTACCACAGGGTTGAGTCCTGGGTCCTCTCCTGTTTGGTATCTACTTTTCTGAAGTACAGGCTAACACAGAAGGTCTTTGGCTAACGAAGTTCAGAGATGACTGCAAACTAGGAGCCATAATCAAAACTCCTAACAATGTGGACATCCTACAAAAGGGCCTCACTGAGACAGATGCCTGGTGTCAAAGCCATGGCCTCAAGCTCAATGTCAAAAAGTGCATTGTCATCCCATGAGCTACCACATAGGTGGTAGTATACTTAACACCAAAAGTGTGATAAGAGACCTTGGGACACAGGTGGACAGTAGTCTCTCTTTTGATAATCACATCACCACAGTAGTCAGGAAATCCTTCTAGGTGGCACACCTCATCACAAAAGTTTTCTCTTCCAGGTAAAAAGAGGGCATTGTTCCCCTCTACTCATCACTCATTAGACCCATTATAGAGTACAATGCCCCTTTTGGTATGTTCCTCACAAGACATCTACAACAACTGGTAAGGCCGCAGAAATATCTCACAAAGAGGATTACCAGTCTCAAACAAATGCCCTACGCAGACCATCTCAAAAAACTCCAGCTTTACTCCATCGCCTACTCAGAGACGATCTCTGGCTAACATAAAAAGCTATGTCAAACCCAGAGCTGTTGGACATGCTTCACTTAAAGAAATCCCAATCCCTCCGAGCTACACTCTCTAGGGACTTAAACCTTGTCACCACAATAAACAGAACATGCTGGAGGGATAGATTCCTGTCCCAGAGACTTCCCATACTCTGGAACAAACTACCTATCTATATCAAACAAAGCTCCTCATTAGCACTCTTCAAGAAAAATCTTGATGATTGGATGGGAAATAGGAAATTCACCCTTGGGATCACCTCTGTGACTCTGCTCGACAGGGGCACAGGAAAATAATTTTCTTGGGTGGCGAAAGCCAGGGTACCTTTTTGGCTAGGCTTATATAAGCCCTAGGGCCAATAGCCTAGTACCTACCTATGAACCTATAATGGGTTGTAGCATGAACTTTCCCTGTAATGCTACATTTGACACCAATAATGGGTTGTAGCATAGCTTTCCCTGTAATGATTGAACACTCATATAGGTTTTATCATCAGCTTTACCCCATAATGCTATATTGCAAGCTCATAATGGGTTGTACTCTGAGCTTTCCCTGTAATGCTATATTGCACAGTGATAATGGGTTGCATCATGAGCTTTCTCTGTAATGCAAAATTGCATGCTGATAATGGGTTGTATCATGAGCTTTCCCCATAATGCTATATTGCACGTTGATAATGGATGGCATCATCAACTTTCCCAGTAATGCTATATTGCACTCTGATAATGGGTTATAGTGTGAGCTTTCCTTGTAATGCTATATTTAACACTAAAAATGAGTAGTAGCATAGCTTTCCCTGTAATGACTGTACACTAATATAGATTCTATCGTGAGTTTTCTCCTGTAATGCTACATTGTATGCTGATATGGGTTGAATCTGCAGCTTTCCCTGTAATACTATAGTACATGATGGTGTGGTGTGGTGTTCAGTGCTAACTTTACCCCCCTCTCACCCCCTAAAGGGCCCATCTCCATACCGGAAGAATGCAAAGTTCTGTAATCACAGCTGCACAGGTAAAAACCACACTCTCCAAAGCCAAGAACACAGCATCCATGGGACCTGACAACATCCCAGGCTGCATTCTACATGAACTTTGTGCCAACTGAATGGTGCACAGCAACGGTTATCACACTCCACAAAAGGGGAGCCACCACAGTCCCGAGGAACTACCGCCCCATTAGCCTAACAAACCTGGTCTGCAAGGCCATGGAACATATCATCATGGAACTTAAAAACAAAGACACTGATAATCTCCAAACTCTGGAGCCCACCCAGTTCGGGTTTGTAAAAGGCAGATCATGTCTCCTAAACCTGATAGACTTCTTTGAAGCAGTCACCAAAGCCGTAGACGAGGGTAAGGTGGTTCACACAGCCTATCTAGATCTTGCCAAGGCTTTTGACACCATCCGCCACTCTGGAATTATAGATAAACTCACTAAACTAGGTATAAATCCCTATGTCACAAGATGGGTTGCCAACTGGCTCACTGACAGAACCCGCACTGTGAAAGCAGCGGACTCCAAATCCAACTTCAGACCAGTGACAAGTGGAGTACCACAGGGTTGAGTCCTGGGTCCTCTTCTGTTTGGTATCTACTTTTCTGAAGTACAGGCTAACACAGAAGGTCTTTGGCTAACGAAGTTCAGAGATGACTGCAAACTAGGAGCCATAATCAAAACTCCTAACAATGTGGACATCCTACAAAAGGGCCTCACTGAGACAGATGCCTGGTGTCAAAGCCATGGCATCAAGCTCAATGTCAAAAAGTGCATTGTCATCCCATGAGCTACCACATAGGTGGTAGTATACTTAACACCAAAAGTGTGATAAGAGACCTTGGGACACAGGTGGACAGTAGTCTCTCTTTTGATAATCACATCACCACAGTAGTCAGGAAATCCTTCTAGGTGGCACACCTCATCACAAAAGTTTTCTCTTCCAGGTAAAAAGAGGTCATTGTTCCCCTCTACTCATCACTCATTAGACCCATTATAGAGTGCAATGCCCCTTTTGGTATGTACCTCACAAGACATCTACAACAACTGGAAAGGCCGCAGAAATATCTCACAAAGAGGATTACCAGTCTCAAACAAATGCCCTACGCAGACCATCTCAAAAAACTCCAGCTTTACTCCATCGCCTACTCAGAGACGATCTCTGGCTAACATAAAAAGCTATGTCAAACCCAGAGCTGTTGGACATGCTTCACTTAAAGAAATCCCAATCCCTCCGAGCTACACTCTCTAGGGACCTAAACCTTGTCACCACAATAAACAGAACATGCTGGAGGGATAGATTCCTGTCCCAGAGACTTCCCATACTCTGGAACAAACTACCTATCTATATCAAACAAAGCTCCTCATTAGCACTCTTCAAGAAAAATCTTGATGATTGGATGGGAAATAGGAAATTCACCCTTGGGATCACCTCTGTGGCTCTGCTCGACAGGGGCACAGGAAAATAATTTTCTTGGGTGGCGAAAGCCAGGGTACCTTTTTGGCTAGGCTTATATAAGCCCTAGGGCCAATAGCCTAGTACCTACCTATGAACCTATAATGGGTTGTAGCATGAACTTTCCCTGTAATGCTACATTTGACACCAATAATGGGTTGTAGCATAGCTTTCCCTGTAATGATTGAACACTCATATAGGTTTTATCATCAGCTTTACCCCGTAATGCTATATTGCAAGCTCATAATGGGTTGTACTCTGAGCTTTCCCTGTAATGCTATATTGCACAGTGATAATGGGTTGCATCATGAGCTTTCTCTGTAATGCAAAATTGCATGCTGATAATGGGTTGTATCATGAGCTTTCCCCATAATGCTATATTGCACGTTGATAATGGATGGCATCATCAACTTTCCCAGTAATGCTATATTGCACTCTGATAATGGGTTATAGTGTGAGCTTTCCTTGTAATGCTATATTTAACACTAAAAATGGGTAGTAGCATAGCTTTCCCTGTAATGACTGTACACTAATATAGGTTCTATCGTGAGTTTTCTCCTGTAATGCTACATTGTATGCTGATATGGGTTGAATCTGCAGCTTTCCCTGTAATACTATAGTACATGATGGTGTGGGTTATATCAAGGGCTTTCCCTGTAATACTATGGTGCATGCTGTTGTGGGTTTTATCGAGAGCTTTCCCTGTAATACCATAATGCATGCTGGAATGGGTTGTATTGAGATCTTTCCCTGTAATACTGTATTGCATGCTGGAATGGGTTGTATGGAGAGCTTTCCCTGTAATACTGTACTGCATACTGGTATGGGTTGTATCAAGAGCTTTCCCCTATAATACTATATTGTCTGCTGGTATGGGTTGTACTGTGAACTTTTCCTGTAATGCTATATTGCATGCTGGTATGGGTTGTATTGAGAGCTTTCCCTGTAATACTGTATTGTATTCTGGTATGGCTTTCTCTGTAATACTGTAGTGCATGCTGTTGTGTGTTTTATCGAGAGCTTTCCCTGTAATATTGTATTGCATGCTGGTATGGGGTTGTATCGAGAACTTTCCCTGTATGCTATATCACCTGTTGGTATGGGTTATATTGACAGCTTTCCTTGTAATGCTATTTTGCCTGTCGGTATGGGTTGTATTGAGAGGTTTTTCTGTAATGCTATTTTGCCTGCCGGTATGGGTTGTATCGAGAGTTTTCCCTGTAATGCTATATTGCATGCTGGTATGGGTTTTATCAAAAGCTTTCCCTTTGATACTGTAGTGCATGCTGGTATGGGTTGTATTGAGAGCTTTACCTGTAATACTGTATTGTCTGCTGGTATGGGTTGCACCATGAACTTTTCCTGTAATGCTATATTGCACGCTGATAATGGGTTGCATCGTGAGCTTTCTCCATAATGCTGTATTGCGTGCTGATAATGGGTTGTAGCATGAGCTTCCTTCATAATGCTGTATTTCACACTGATAATGGGTTGTAGCATCAGCTTCCCCCATAATACTGTATTGCATGCTAATAATGGTTTGTAGTGTGAGCTTTCCCTGTAATGACTGCATGCTAATATTGGTTGTATCATGAGCTTTCCCTTGTAATGCTATATTGCATGCTGGTATGAATCGAGACCCTGTGATGCTGTATTGTATGCTGGCATGGGTTGTATCGAGAGCTTTAGCTGAAATAATGTATTGTCTGCTAGTATGGGTTTTACCATGAACTTTCCCTGTAATGCTATATTGCACAGTGATAATGGGTTGCATAGTGAGCTCTCCCTGTAATGCTATATTGCACAGTGATAATGGGTTGCATAGTGAGCTCTCCCTGTAATGCTATATTGCACAGTGATAATGGGTTGCATAGTGAGCTCTCCCTGTAATGCTAAATTGCACGCTAATAATGGGTGCATCGTGAACTTTCTTTGTAATGCTGCATTGCATGCCGATAATGATTCATAGTGTGAGCTTTCATAGTAATGCTGTACTGCATGCTGATAATGGTTTGTAGTGAGAGCTTTCCCAGTAATGATTGCATGCTAATATCAGTTGTATCATGGGCTTTCCCCTGTAATACTATATTACATGCTGGTATGGGATGTATCGAGAGCTTTCCCTGTAATACTACATGCTGGTATGGGTTGTATCAAAGGCTTTCAATGTAATACTGTATTGTCTTCTGGTATGGGTTTTATTGAGAGTGTTCCCTGTAATGCTATATCATCTGCTGGCATAGGTTGTATCAAGAGCTTTCCCTGTAATACTGTATTGCATGCTGGTATGGTATGTATCACAAGCTTTCCCTGTAATGCTATATTGCATGCTGATAATGGGTTCTGTTGACAGTTTTCCCTTTAATGTTATATTACATGCTGATTACAGGTTGCATCAAAAGCTTTCCCTGTAATTCTATATTACACACTGATAATGGGTTGCACTGTCACCCTTCCCCGTAATACTATATTGCCCGCTGATAATGGGTCATACCATCAGCCTGTAATTCTGTATTGCACACTGATAATGGGCTTTACCACCAGCTTCCCCTGCAAATGCTATGTCACATGCTGATAATGGGTTGTACTGTCATCTTTTCCTGTAATGTTGTATTGCACGCTGATAATAGTTTGTACCATCAGCTTTTCCAGTACTGCTATGCTGCACGCTGATAATGGGTTGTACTGTCATCTTTCCCTGTAATGTCATATTGCACACTGATAATGTATTGTACCATCAGCTTTCCCTGTACTGCTATATCACACACTGATAATGGGTTGTATCGTGAGCTTTCACTGTAATGTTATATTACATGCTAATATGTGTTTTATCATGAGCTTTCTCAGTAATGCTATATTGCATGCTGATATGTGTTGTCTCATGGGCTTCCTCAGTAATGCTATATTGCATGCTGATATGTGTTGTGTCATGGGCTTTCTCAGTAATGCTATATTACATGCTGATATGTGTTGTGTCATGGGCTTTCTGTTATACTAATCTACATGCTAACATTTGCAGTGTGATGAACTTTCAGTGTGCTACTATATTGCATGCTAAAATGTATTGTATCATCAGCTTTCTCTGTAATACTGTATTGCATGCTAATATTGTGTTGTGTCATGAGCTTTTTCTAAATTATTCTATTGTATGGTAAAATGTTTTGTGTCATGAGCTTTCTGTGTAATAATGTATTGTATGCTATTATGCTTTGTATCATTAGCTTTCTCTGTAATACTATATTGTATGCTAATATAAGTTGTATCATGAGCTTTCTCTGTAATACTGTATTGCATGAAAACATGTGTTGTACCATGGGTTTTCTCTGTAATATTATATTGTATGTTAACGTGTTGTATAAGCTTGGTCTGTAATACTTTACTGCATGCTGATTTGTGTTGTATCATGTATTTTCTCTGTAATATTATATTGTATACTAGTATGTGTTGTATCAAGAGCTTTCTCTGTAAAACTATACTGTATGCTAACATATGTTGTAACATGAGCTTTCTCTGTAATACTATATTCCATGCTGGTATGGGTTGTATTGAGATCTTTCCCTGCAATACTGTATAGCATGCTGGTATGGGTTGTATCGGGACCTTTCCTTGTAATGCTATATTGAATGCTGGAATGGGTTGTATCAAGAGCTTTGCCTGTGATGCTAATCAAAAGCTTTCCTTCTAGTGCTATATTGCATGCTGGTATGGGTTGTATCAAGAGCTTTCCCTGTAATGCTAATGGGTTGTATTGAGAGCTTTCTCTAATGCTATATTGCACACTTATAATGTGGTGTATCGAGAGCTTTCCCTGTAATGTTATATTACATGATGATAATGGGTTGTACTGTCACTCCTCCCTGTAATGCTATATTGCACGCTGATAATGGGTGACAGCTTTCCTTGTAATGTTATATTACATGATGATAATGGGTTGTACCATCACTCCTCCCTGTAATGCTATATTGCACGCTGATAATGGGTGACAGCTTTCCTTGTAATGTTATATTACATGATGATAATGGGTTGTACTGTCACTTCTCTCTGTAATGCTATATTGCACTCTGATAATGGGTGACAGCTTTCCTTGTAATGTTATATTACATGATAATAATGGGTTGTACCGTCACTCCTCCCTGTAATGTTATATTGCACGCTGATAATGGGTGACAGCATTCCTTGTAATGTTATATTACATGATGATAATGGGTTGTACTGTCACTCCTCCCTGTAATGCTATATTGCACGCTGATAATGGGTGACAGCTTTCCCTGTAATGTTATATTACATGATGATAATGGGTTGTACTGTCACTCCTCCCTGTAATGCTATATTGCACGCTGATAATGGGTGACAGCTTTCCTTGTAATGTTATATTACATGATGATAATGGGTTGTACCATCACTCCTCCCTGTAATGCTATATTGCACGCTGATAATGGGTGACAGCTTTCCTTGTAATGATATATTACATGCTGATAATGGGTTGTATGGAAAGCTTTCACTGTAATTCTGTATTGCAAGCTGATAATGGAGTGTACCATGGACTTTCCCTGTAATGCTATACTGCACACTGATAATGGATTGTACCACCACCCTTCCCTGTAATGCTACATTGCACAAAAATAATGGGTTGTACCATCTGCTTTCCCTGTAATGCGATATTGCACACTGATAATGGGTTGCATTATGAGCTTTCACTGTAATGCTATATTGCATGATGATATGTGTTATGGGTTTTCTGTTATGCTATATTGCATGCTAATATTTGCTGTATGTTGAGCTTTCTCTATAGTGCTATACCGCATGCTAATATTGAGTTGCGTCATGAGCTTTTTCCGTAATACTCTATTGTATGCTAATATATGTTGCATCATGAGCGTTCTTTGTAATACTGTTGTATTGTATACTAATATGTACTGTATCATGGGTTTTCTCTGTAATACTATATTGTATGCTAATATGTGTTGTATAATAAGCTTTCTCTGTAATACTTTATTGCATGCTGATTTGTGCTGTATCATGTATTTTCTCTGTAAAACTATATTGTATGTTAACCTGTGTTGTATCATAGGATCATAGGAGATTACTAGTCATTTCAACCCGATGTAATACAGTAGAGGTACTAGTCAGTGCCCAAGATTACATTTAATGATGACTTCCCATGTCCAGGATGGTTGTGGGCACTATCCCAGGTAAGAATTTATGGTGCCCTATCCACTCATCCAGTTTCCTCTTGAACAGTGTCATAGAGGTGCTCTGTTTCACATGAATTGGTAGTCTGTTCCAAAGACATGGCAGTTGCTGGGAGATAAATGTGTCCCTCCACCATGTCCTATTTAAGTTGCAGGCCATATTTAATGGAATTCCCTGGAATGAGTAACCCTAGACACATTTGATTTACAGATATGCAGTAAGTTCATTATGTTTGGGTCTTGGGTTGCCCTGTAGGCCAGGCATAAGTCTCCCATAAGAGGTCTATATGATATGGAGTATAGTGACAGGGATTTTAGTCGGTCCATGTAAACCAAATGCTGGAGGCTCTTAATCTTGTTTGTTGGAAACCTCTGAGGTCTCTGTAATTGCTGTAGGTGCTTAGTACAGTACATACCAAATGGTGCATTATACTCAATTATGGGCCAGATAAGTGCCGAGTATAGGGGGTTTATAACTTCTTTTGCTCTCGAGATGATGCCTTTGCTAATCAAGTGAACTACGTGGAAAGCTTTCCTTATAATGGTGAGCCCATGGTGTTCGAAGTTAAGGTTGTGGTCAACTTGTGATCCCAGGTTTCATATCACTTCATGAGTATAGCAAAAGAAACTGCTCCTTCCAGTGGAGACTGCTCGTCACAAACCAAGAGTAATGAGTACAAAAAACACGTTCAGTCTCACCACAGAAACGACAAGCAGATAACGAAGTATCATAAAACTTTAATAATGACTAGCGCTTTCGTGTATTAGGCATACGCTTCTTCAGATCATGAATCCTAAGAAAACTAAACAGATTTTTATACATGGTCACTGTGACTCAATCACATCAATTTAAACCAGGTAAAATCAATTATTCAATCTATATACAGCAATTAGCTAGCTATTCAACTGAAGGTATGAAAGAGCTTGCTCAAGTTTAAACCTTTTACAACTTGTATTTATAAAACATCAACTAGAGCATGCCCTTGTAGTAAAACAATATTAGGCAGAACAATGGTGAGCACATGGTGTTCGAAGTTAAGGTTGTGGTCAACTTGTGATCCCAGGTCTCATATCACTTCATGAGTACTTAGGGTATTTTTATTGATTTGATAGTGTGAAGGGACTTTGTGCTGAAGGGAATGATGATGCATTTCTTTGCATTCAGCTTGAGACCGTGACTAATACACCAGTCATTGGTCTATATGAAGCCATCCTGGAGTATACTGACATCATTTGGGGATTCAATGATTGCACCTAGTTTGCAGTTGTCTGCAAACTTGGTTAGCCACAACCCTTTAGTTTTGACCTGAACTTTTGAGAAGTATATACCAAACATTAGGGGACCCAGCACTGACCCCTGTGGCACCCCACTGGTAACAGGTCTGCTGGTTGATATGGAGTCACCCACTTTGATAGTGTGTGCCTGGTTTGTGAGCCAGTTGGCAGCCTATTTTACAGTGAAGGGGGTTACATTCAGTTTGCTAAGTTTATTGGTAATGCCTAAATGTGGGATTGTGTTAAAAGCCTTTGACAAGTCAAAGTATGCTGTGTGCACATATTTGCCCTTATCAATGGCTTTAGTCACACTTTCAAAGAAATCCACCAGATTTAACAGACAGGATCTGCCCTTCATGAAGCTGAATTGGGTAGGATCTAGGGTTTGGAGACCACCTATGTCTTTATTTATGAGGTCCATAATGATACTTTCCATTGCCTTACATATGAGGCTGGTCAGGCTTATGGGTCTATCAAAACAAACAAAAGAAAGTACTCCGTGTCTGTTAAAGAACTTTAATCAAAAAAACAAGAACTGATAAAAAACATACAAGATTGGTAAGCGCTTCCACAGTCAACATACACGACTGCTTCCTCAGACCTAAAGACAATAAATGCCCACCCACTATAAATACTTATCAGTGACCAATTAACAACTTAATCACATAATTAAAAGCAATCAAGTAAAGAAGTCTCACAGAAATGGCTTAGAAAATATATATAAAACATATATATGATATATAGTAAATATATATATAAAAATAAAAATACATATATGCATCAGCTCCTAAACTGTCATGCTTTCAACACCGGTTTCAGGGAAACTCTTTCATTCAAACCAGAAAAACTATCCCCACCTAATCTTATTATCCATTCTTGATCTTTTAATTCAGTTAAATTCTTAAAGTACCCCCCCTAATGCTAACTGTTAAAACCCCTAAAACCAAAAACGTAAAGCTATGGTCTTGCCCCTCATCTAATACATGCTGGGGTAATGCATTAGTGGCCTTTTTATTCTTAATATCATTGACGTGTTTTAAGATTCTATCTTTAAACTGTCTGCTCGTCTTGCCTATATAGTAGGCATAACATTTCATGCAATAAGCAAAATACACTAAATCTTTAGTCATCTGCATATAGTGAGGTTTCAATCATGAAACCTTGTGTGGGGTGTATAAACTTATTACCTGTGTGATAGTACTTACAAGCTCTACATTTCCTACAAGAATAAGTCCCTTCACAATCTGATGGGGGAATATAAACATCCTTCATATTCTTGTAACATAACGGTCTCTTTAATGATAGACTATTCCTAAACGTAAATCTCGGTGTGTCCTTTACTATTCTACTTACCCTCTCATCAGATTGTAATATAGCCCAATTGTTATTAATAATACCACAGATTTCTTCAGTATTACTGGAATAAGTCTGGGCCATTCTAACATCTTCTCTCTGACCGTGTCGATCAACCTGGAAGGGTCTATGAAAATTAGAAAAACATGGTCTACCACTCCTATCTTTCTTGGATGACAAATCTTCAACACATTTATTAATTTCTCTATCATTATAGCCTCTATCCAAGAAACTTTGTCTCAATACATCTAATGCTTCTTTTAAATCACCTTAATCAGTATGTAACTTCATAGTTCTTAGCATCTGTCTCCTAACCACATTATGAGGCACATGGTGAGAGGTTTATGGATCCTTAAAATGCCAGTGTATGGAGAACTATATCCAGATTAATTGAAAGGTTGGCAAAGTATGAACTTACAGTTGGGTTCTGACTATATGTGCCTTCTGATAGAGTTTTTTTCACCCTATGGAAGAAGCGCTGCTAAAAGAGATCAAAAGGCTGCAAGCATATATGGTTAGAGACTTTTCTTCGGAACTTGTGACATGCTCGACCTGGTTTATGATAAGATAGCAACATATGAGAAGGGACTTCAAACCACTAAATCACATAAATCACAAAGAGAACTGAACAATTTTATTTCGGGCACAGTGTTTTCATTGCCCAAACGAGAGAGGAGAGACACCTTGAATAATCAAGAAATTAGTGATGCGAAGAGAGCTGTGCAAACCTCTACTGAGATGGTACAAGCTCCTTTAAGACAAGCTGAGACATTACTGAATGCTAATGAGGAAGTAACATCTCTAGACAGAGCAACTGGGAGTCAAACGAGTTTTTCACTTGCTGCAGTGGGCAATGGAGGTAATACAGAGTTAACAGGGAGAACCAGTTCAATTAACATGGAAAATGGTTCTTCATCTTCTTTTTCTTTGATAGAACCACTCCCTATAACCAAGAACCACAGGAAAGGGAGGTCGAGGTGTCATTCAAGGAAGGGACGACTCCAACAGAGACTAGCTTCCAAAGACAAGGTAATGACCTGCAGCAGAACTAAAATGACTTAGTTTTTAATTTATCTTCAGTTGATTTGACTATAGAACAATGTGATTTGCTGGGGAAGGGGTTATCGTTTGTTCCAGCTCAGAGAGCTGACATAGAAAAATTAGTTAAGGATTTAAAGATGTTTGTAGAAATGTTTCTTTGCGCTTGCAGTTTCCTGAGAATAATACCCAAGTAGAAACATTCAGGAAACGTTTTTATTTTGTGGAAAGGTCCATTAGATTTGATTGATAGTTTTGTTGAATATTTGCACTCTGCTACGTCTTTTCTTAAGTTTACAAGTACATGTTCTAGAGAATCTATCAGTTTCCTAGATGTAGTTGTCAGTAAAACCCTAGGAGAGAGTTTGAAGACATGAATTTTTAGGGAAGAATGTAAAAAGAATACTTTGTTACATTAAACCAATATGCACCCTTGCCATGAACCTCGTAATGTGGTTAGGGGAAAGATATTAAGAACTATGAGGTTATATACTGATGAAGGTGACTTAAAAGAAGCATTAGATGTATTGAGACAAAGTTTCTTGGATAGAGGCTATAATGATACAGAAATTATTAAATGTATTTAAGAGTTGTTGTCCGAGAGGGATAGGAGTGGTAGATTACATTTTTCTGATTTTCATAGACCCCTCCAGGTCGATAGACACGATCAGAGAAAAGATGTTAGAATGGCCCTGACTTATTCCAGTAATACTGACGCAATCTGTGGTATTATTAATAACAATTGGTCTATATTACAATCTGATGAGAGGGTAAGTAGAATAGTAAAGGACACACCGAGATTTACGTTTAGGAATAGTCTATCATTAAAGAGACCGTTATGTTACAAGAATATGAAGGATGTTTATATTCCCCCATCAGATTGTGAAGGGACTTATTCTTGTAGGAAATGTAGAGCTTGTAAGTACATTCACACAGGTAATAAGTTTATACACCCCACACAAGGTTTCATGATTGAAACCTCACTATATGCAGATGACTAAAGATTTAGTGTATTTTGCTTATTGCATGAAATGTTATGCCTACTATATAGGCAAGACGAACAGACAGTTTAAAGATAGAATCTTAAAACACGTCAATGATATTAAGAATAAAAAGGCCACTAATGCATTACCCCAGCATGTATTAGATGAGGGGCAAGACCATAGCTTTAAGTTTTTGGTTTTAGGGGTTTTAACAGTTAGCATTAGAGGGGGAGACTTTAAGAATTTAACTGAATTAAAAGAACAAGAATGGATAATATGTTTAAGTGGGGATAGGTTTCCTGGTTTGAAAGAAAAAGTTTTCCTGAAACCGATGTTGAAAGCATGACACTTGATGCATTGATACATATATGTCTTTTTATTTTGATATATATATTTTCTATAGATCATATATATGTTTTATATATATTTTCTAAGCCATTTCTGTGAGGCTTCATTACTTGATTGCTTTTAATTATGTGATTAAGTTGTTGAATGGTCACTGATAAGTACATATAGTGGGTGGGCATTTATTGTCTTTAGGTCTGAGGAAGTAGTCGTGTATGTTGACTGTGAAAGTGCTTACCAATCTTGTATGTTTTTTATCAGTTCTCATTTTTTAGATTAAAGTTCTTTAACAGCTGTGGAGTGCTCTTTCGTTTCTTTTGATTTATCTGCTTTTTGTGGTTAGAGAGTACTTTATCAGCTCATGGACTTTGTTTTTTGTTTCAAGCTTATGAGTCTGTAATTCCCCGGGTCTGTTGCTAGGCCACCTTTGTGGAGGGGAATAAATGTAGCTGTTCTCCATTCCGCAGTAACAAAGCCTGTGATTAGGCTATGATTGAAAAGGGTACTTAGTGGTGATGCTAGTTCATGTTTTAGCCTGTTTAGAAGACAGCCTGGGATGTCATCTGGTCCCAAGAGCTTTTTCTGTAATACTATATTGTATGTTAATTTGTGTTGCTGTTAATTTGCATATATTGTTGTCATGGAGCTTTCCTCTTCAGGAGTTTGCTGAAAATGGGTCTTTCATGGCTCAGGCAGACTATCCCAGTCAACACATGCAAACTAAATAAATTAAATAAATAAATACTTTGGCACTGGCCATTAGCAATAATTATATTAACAGGAATAAATCATCCAGGAGTATTTACACATACTTGTGAATGGCAGTTTTGATATTGGGCTAATTCTGCAGGTATATTTGTCATCTAATCTGGTGTTTATGGTCTACATAATGATATGTAGAGTTCAAGTTTTGATAGTTGTTACTAAACCAGAAGAATTAAATATTTCATGAATACTTATATGCTACAGAATGAACCAGTACTCCCCCCAGATATATCTTCCAGTTTCTTGCTACTTCTTCTGTGAAGAGTACTATGATCTCATCTCATGTGCCAATACACCATGACATGAAAGGTTTGACAAGTGAATCAGCACAGTTGTTCATCCAAATATCTTTGCCCACTCCTTAACTCTACTGTGCAAACTGAAATGTGGCAGTATGCTACAGGGTGGCAGTCTTGATCAGCTAGTTAATATCAACAGGCCACTATGTTATGACCCTCACTTGGGCTTGGACCTTGACTGTTTTTAGGTCTGTTATTTTAACCATTACTGCCCTCGTTGGTACAGTAGTAGAAGAAATGTTTAACCTCTGTTGTAGAATATCTGTGCAATTACAGTATGGATAATGAGTTTCTAGCATTCTGTGACCAGGTAGTCAGGCTTTCCCATCACACTGGGGACATGATGGTGGTCCCTTTTTGTCCCCATTGTCTGAACCATCAGCCATTCCTTCCCTCTACAGTGACATTTTTGCTTCATGTTGAGCAACTCAAGGCTTTTCTTAGCATGATGGCATCACCATTTATGTTAGGCATGTAATGGGGAGTAGCCTGAGCATGTGACCTGCCCTAGGCCCATAGGTGGCCACTTCTGCTCTGTTGTCCTACCCCCACTTCAGTGTCTATTCTCTGGTGTCCAGCCTCCACCTGAATTTCATTAGAGAGATGCCCAGCATGCTTCCCTTTCACAGGATAAAACCATTAGAAAGATACCCAGCAAGCATCCCTCCCACAGGATAAGCATATACCCATTCACCCTGCCTGTGACTTCATGTGTCTCACCCATTAATCAAACTAGTCTCATCTGGGCCATAGTCTTGGCTTTATCCCTTTGAGTCATCAATGCAGGTTCTGACAGGCATTATTAGGGCAAGTAAGCCAAATGTGAATGGTAATAACCACTCAGTTATACTGACCAGGATTAAAGTGGAAGAAATGTATTTTTCTTTGTTTGAGATAAAGTCTTTATTACAGTTGTCAAATAATTTATCCAAGTTCCTGTGTGAGATGAATATTCATGCTGAAGGTAAGCTATTTTTTAACATGTTTATTGAATTATCACTTAAGACATAGACTAACAAACATTTATATTAAAAAAATAAAGCATGCTATCATGTTCACAGTTACAAACATTATACATCACATACATTCTTTTATGCAATTATCATCAATCCAATATTACATGAATTGCTCAATTTCTGCCTTCCTTTAAAGTTCATTCCTCCTCCTTCAAAAGATTATTCTGCATGTATTTGTTCCTAAAATTTCCATTTTTTTTGTATTTAATTTGCTCCTACCATTTCCTAAAGATCCCACTTCCAGTTCTTTCTTCTCTATTACAATATTCACTACTTTAAATACAGTTGATTTATGTATACCATCAGAATGTCGCAGCTGCATTGTGTGACAACAGATATTCAAAAGTAAGTCTGCATATGCTTGTATGTGCGAAAAAAAAACATGCAGAATGCACAACAGCGAATGGTAGTGTGCGTTTGCTGTTATGAGTTCAACATGTTGGATGGAGATCGCACTATGCTGTGGATTGGGAATTGTACCCTTTCCCACACTGTAGTGCAATCTCGGAGTTTGTATATATAAGTTGCAGGGGGTGGGGTGCAGCCCCCACATGAGGGGTACAGGAGGGCTTGCCCCCCTGCAAAACGTGTGTTGTATGCCACCGGATGTGGTGGTATGGTCAAAAAATGTCAACAATTTGAAATCGAATTGTAGACATTTTTTTCGTTAGTTCTTTTTCTCAGTCACTATCATAACTTTCGACAATGTTTTTCGAGTACGTACAAACATGTTCGAAATCATGATAGTAAACCATTGATTTATACTTTGATTTCCATTTTCTAGCAATTGTTTTCTTGGCAACCACCAGAATTAAACTTAACAAGGCCTTACTATGTTGGGTCTATATTACATTATCGAATGGTAACAGCATCAAAAACGTAATACTCGACCCCTACATCTCGAATGCTCATTACAACGAATGCTAATGACAGCGAATAAAGAGTTTTCGAAAATAAATAGTTGGCCAACTTCAGGATGATGATGTGTGATGTACAAGCGAGCTGCTGTCAGAGTCATTTAAATACGTATATATCAAAAACATCAACTAATGCATGTCACTGTAAATGTCCACGATGTGTTACTAAGATGCAATGGTAAATGCTGACATTGTGCTTTTAACAAAGTACCGAGTCAGTTGATTTAAATTGCACTATGTTTACTGATGTATTGTGCGTGATAGCACTATCTAACGTGGACTATGGCTTGCAACTCACACCCAAGTCCAGGTATTGTAAGTAATATCTGCAAAACAGTTATGTCTCGAAAAAATAAAGCAATGTTGTGTATTGATGGGTACCTGTATAACTTGGAGAAAGTAGTAAAACGAAGAAAGTACTGGTGCTGTAGATTCAAGTCATTGTTGAAATGCAAGGGTAGAGCAGTGACAGAAAAGGAAGTAGACGGTGAGATATTATTGAAATCTGTAGGACATGATCATGCTTCGGATGTTACTGAAGTAGAAAAGTATAAAGCATGTCATGCACTGAAATAAATTGCTTGGGTGTCCAGAAGTATACCTGCTTTGTTAGTAGATGATGTTGTAGCCTCAACTTCCGTAGAGACAATAGTAACTTTGCCATCAAGACAGTCAATGCTTCAACAAGTAAACTGTGTTAGGAAACAAAAGATGTTAACACATAAGTCTGTAGGCAGTACATTAGGTAGTGTAGATGCTACACAGTTGTCACTTAAAGGCCACTTTATACAGTAGAGAATGGTAGAGTTGCAGAATAATGTGCATGTTATTGTATTCAGTACTAAGGATAACTTACAAAATTTGTGTGAAAGCACCATCTGGTTTATGGATGATATATTTCTGACAAAGGGATGACTTTGTAGGCAATTGTATTCTATACATGCTTTGATATCCTTTGGTGGAAACTGTAAGTGTGTCTTTAGTGTACTGCTTGATGTCCAGGAAGTCTTTCAAGGCATACAATTATTTATGGGAATGTTTATTATCTTTGCTAGAGTCAATAAAGTATGAGCCAACAGTAAAGTTTATTATAACAGACTTTGAGATGGCATCTATCAAAAGTGTAAAGCATAACTTTGCTGAAGTGATTAGTAAATGTTGCTTATTCCATTTTGCCCAGACTGTATGGCGCAAAGTGCAGTCAGTAGGTTTAGCAACACTTTATAGACATTCTTCAAGTTTTCAGTTGGCAGTTAAAAAGTTGATTGCCCTGTCATTTGTTTCTGAAAATGAAGTTTCTGCTTTCCACACACTTTCTGACACATTCCCTGTCAAAGGTAAAGAACTTCTTACATACTTCTCAGTAACATATGTTTTAGGGCGACCGAGGAAGCAGTACACAAGAAATGCAGGTTCCAGTAGATTTCCTCCCATGTTTCCAATCTCATTCTGGAATGTGTCAGCATTGAAAGAGTTATGTTTGCCTCATACCCAGAACTATGTAGAGAGATGGCACAGGCGATTGAGGTGTTTACTGGGAAGACGCATCTGTGACATTCCTGCAGTTCTAGATGTCTTGATACAAGAGCAAACAGAGTGAATGAGGTGAGGATGCAGTTAAAGTCAGGATATCCTCCATCTCCTAAGAAATGGAAAACTATGGAGAGATATTCCCTTTTGCAAGCAGTGTTTAACAAGAGAGCAGAGTATTCAAGTATTGAGTTTATAACTGCTGTAGCCATGGTGTTAAAAGTGTAGTCTCCTGTAGCTACAGACACTCATATGATCTATTGCATACATATTATTTTTTCTTTGTCTATGCTCTATTGAATGATACAGACAAGTATTCATTTAAATAGATATAGTTTAATAGGAATCACACATGTCTAGAGCATGAGATAGCTTAGTTTTCCGTTGATATTTTACAACTGTAAAGGAGTACAGGATGCTGAATTAAGTAGTTCAATATTAGTTTTAGTGTTATGATTCTTATTTTTGATTGATAGCAGAATGACTAGTTACCATGCAGTCACAGTTGGACTGACGTACTGTTTCATTTACATTTCATGAATAAATAATGAGACACAGGCTCGGGTTGTGAGGCGGGCCAAGTATAACAGTTCGACATTTTTAGTTTCATGATTTTTACTATTTGACTTCATGCCAGTTCGATATTTTGGGGTCGGGCATTACATTTTCGATAAAGTTACCATTTGATAATGTAATATAGACCCACCATGCCTAGGTAATTCAGAATACTTCCGCGGTGGTGCAGCAGTAGCGTTGTTGCCTCACAGCAAGAGGTTCTCCCATTCGATTCCCGGCTGGAGTGTGGGGTGTGCCTTCTGTGTGGAGTCTGCATGTCCTCCCCACGGTTGGGTGGGCGTTTGAAAGACATGCGTAAATGGATGTGCCTTTGTTGAAGGTTGAACGTCGAGCTGGCACCTCGGCGTTTGTGAAAGTCAACTGCCAATCATTAGCGGACTGGAGTTTCGCTGTGGCGACCCCTAACCGGGAAAAGCTGAAAGACAACTTCAACAACATGTCTAGGTAATTCAGAGCATGTATCCTACCTCAAAAAAATCACCCATTTGTTTGCCCAATATTTCTGACAGTGTACTCTGTACGGAATTTTTAAAATCTGCCAACTCATTACACTCCCAAAATATATATTCCCAACGACCTGTTTCTTCCCCATCACACCTCCAAAATTTGCCATCTTTCCAAAGAAAAATCTTTTGTAGTCTGCTTGGGGTATTAAAATAACTATGCAAACACCAAATAAAAATTTTACATGTTCTAGACTTTGTTGCATATTTGGCAGCCATACATATGTCTTCTCATTGTTTCCTTGTAAATTGCTTATCCAGTCTCTCTTCCTTCGTGAAATGTTTTATATGCACTACTAATTATCACTTTTTTAACAGCAGCTTATGGTCTAGATTCAAATAAAAACTCTACCAGAGCAGGTCTTTCACTTAGGATTCCCCATTTCCTTTCTTTTTGCCTATACTCTGATATCAATCCCTGGTAGGGGAAAGCAGTCTGTAGCCTGTAGTCCAAATGTCTTCTTAGCCTCTTCCCATTATATTACCTTTTCCTCTCTAGTTATTTGTTCCCAATACCTTGATTCCTTTGCCAGTGTTCTCCAGTAAATTCCAGCAACCTCTGGTCTATTCTCTGCACCCCAATTGCAGTCATCCCATTGCCAGAATCTCCTTTATCTATTTTCATGTTGGATTAGTTATTAGAATACTTTCTGCTGCTTTATGAACATAATATTCTGCATGGCTGCTGTTAAAGTGGGCTATAGCTTTAAAAGAAGTGGCAACTGTCATTGAAACAGCTCTTTAGCTCTTTTCAAGTGATGAATTCATTCATAGAGGTTTTTGTAAAAAAAATGGCAGCATGGGGGAATCAGAAAGCAGTAATAACACTGAAATTATAGACCTAATGTGCAGGGTGAATCAAATCAAAGATCAGGGGTGTCTGGCTTACCAAGTTTAAAGATGATTGCAAACTAGGAGCAATCATAGAAATCCCCTGAAATAATCTTACAGGAAGGTCTAACACAGAAAAATGACTGGTTCTAAAGCTATCGCTTAAATCTCAATGCCAAGAAATGCATAATAGTACCTTTTGGGAAGTCAGACATTCATGGAAACTATCTCCTTAATAAAACATCCCTAAAAGTAGGCACAGTAGTTAAGGATTTGGGGACTCATGTAGATAGAAACATGGCTTTCGACCAACGTGTGTCTAAAGTGGTAACTCAGCTTATAAGTAAGGGCATGGCATCTACATCCTCATTGTACTCAGCCCTCATCAGACCCATCGCTGAGTATCATGTCCCCTTCAGTATGGACCTGACCAGGCACATGCAACAACTGGAATATCCACAGAGGTTTCCTCGCAAAAATAATACAGGTTATAAACCCAATGTCCTTACAAACTGTGGAGAGGTGATTTATGCCTGGTATACAAGACACCGTTGGATCCCGCTCTGATGGACAATTTGCATATCCACAAAATGAACAGCACCAGAGCTACTAGATCTAAGGATTTAATATTTATTTGTGACTTAAAGAGGACATGTATGTATCTCAGACAATCCCCTTTGTCTGGAATAGGCTTCCTATCCATGTGAAGCAAAGCCATTATCTAACCCTATTCAAGTGCAAACTAGACCAGTGGATAGGGAACTGGAAATTCAACCCTGGTCTGACACATATGTCTCTGGCGGACAGAGGCAGCCATTAAATCATGTCCTAACTAACATTCAACCATTAAAATAACTTCTAAGGCATGATAACTCATGGAATACATTTAGGTTGCATAGCTAGGCTTATAAAGGCCCCAGTGGTCATTAGACTAGTATACAGCTATGAACCTATGAAACAAGGATTTTACTTCAAGAGTCTGTTGCTGTACCATTAAAAACAAGATAGGCACTATAATATATGGTTATATGTGGCACAGACAATGTAATGTATAGACATATGTGGCATGGACAATGTAATATATGGCTATATGTGGCATGGGCAATGTAATGTATGGCCATATGTGGCAAAAGTGGCTCCATGACAAATTTTTCATTCTTTTGTGATCACCACTCACAAGTGCAAAGGCAAAAAGCAGAATAGTCAAAAGAGAAACAGCTATGATCAATATGAACTACCAAAAATTGAATTGGGTGTGGGGGGGGGGGGTAAATCCCTTTGTATCCCTTGACTCAAGGTTTGAGCTGTCACATCCCTGCAACTATACTTATTCAAAGATTACTGTACCTTAGGGAAAAGAGGAAACCCCCAAGATACGACAGTCTTAATTTTTAAATAAAAATGTCAGGAATAGCACACTAATAATTACATGCTAAATCATCAGTGTACATATTTAAGTTGTGCACAAAGCTAGACAGAAGAATCCTCCATCTTAGAATGTGAGTGAAACCAAAACTGTGAAATAGTTTAACAGTAAAACATTTGCAGTAAAAGCAGTGGCGGCTGGTGATTTCAAATCAAGGTGGGGGCTGCAGAAGGCCGCTGAATAGTGTGTGGCTAATTGCAACAGGGTAGGGGTATAGTACAGTGGTGTCAACACTGACCAAATACACATTACTCCTGTAAAGCCAGAGTTAAAACAACAAAACAGCAGGGCCAAGCATTTCATCCACAAACAGCCCCTCATGCCAGTGATCTACATATGATATAGTAATAACTCATACCTCTCAACCTGGAAACGTCAAAAATCTGGACAAGGGCCCATGAAAAGTAGGTATAACTGACCAAAAATGTAGACACTAATCAACATCAAATTTGCATGTATAATATAACTTTGCCTCTTCAATGGAATTGTGGGATACCGGCATTCAAATAATAATTATGAAAATGTTCCCCAATTTAACATTAACTCTGAAAATATACATTCATACAGAAACAACAGTTAAAGTCCCTTTACAGCATTAACAAAAAATCTTAAGGGATGTACTAGGCAATAGGCATGTAAAACACTTAGCATTCTAATTTCTGCCTTACCACACTTCTAGCAGGCATGTACACATTGGCATTACGTTAGCTGCACCCTTACATAAATTCATTAAAATAACATATGTCAGTAACTGTAACATATATAAAAGAACTGCGCACTCTATTAATCCTAATAGGAAATTAAAGTCTGTCATAACAATCATTGGTATAACAAGCCCCTGTTGTTGTTAATATATGGGTATCAGGTCAATCTGATTAATGGATGAAATGAATCTGATTCAGAAACCTTCTGCTCTTGTAGTTATGTAAATACCAATGTGGATTAATAGGTTTTGTAAACAAATCTGGTAGCTGCTGATGCTGGGCACTGACTCATACCTCTAACTGTCCTTAGATTAGACTCATATTTTAACTCTATCCAGGTCTCTCTTCTTAATCCCAATTCTCCCCTAAAACTGGTGACTTTTGGAGAAAAGGTGGTGAATCACAGAATATATAATGACAATAATTAGAGTTATACACTTCTTTTACTTCAGAAAATGTATATTAATTGGTAGGATCTTACTCTGTCAATGTCTGAAATTAATATATGTGTGTGTGAGTGTGTATACTTACATATATATATATATATATATATATATATATATATATATATATATATATATATATATAGTATTGCTAGACAATTAACATTTTTAGCATTGTGCCCTTCCAACCATACTTTATTATGGTATAGTTATATTAACTAAAATAATACAAGATTCCCAGGATAAATTTTCAACTGCATGTTTCAACTTGCTCTAAACATCAAATAAGCCTAGTATAAAAACTGAGTTTGTGTGAATGCTCATATTCCTAAATGTTTACGATTAACAATTGTTCTTCTACCTCCTTAAACTTTATAACAACCTGGGGATCTTGTGTTACAAACAAGTGCTTTACATTCCTGTCTTTGTGCTGTGCATTCAACTGCATAGTGGCTAAACTACAGTGCACCTTGGCCACCAAAACATTAACCAGTTACATTGCAGTGAGGCAGTAACAGACAGATACATCATGAATAATTACCAGTTTTGTGGTAATGTCCAGAAGGTACACACAGGAGTCGATTAAGAAACAGACATAACACTGACAGGGCAAAACATTACTATTACTACTATAATGGAGTGCATTCCATTTCCGTTGTAACCTAAAACGTGCCTAATACAGTTTCTTTAACTGTAATATACAATTAAGAGCAAAATGCCAATGTTATGAATGAAATTCCCAATCTTGAACCCTTGCATTTATAAAATCTTTCTCACTCTGCAGGTGGTGATGACATGGCAAGGTCAGAGAAACTCTTGTAAACCAGGGCATGTATGCCTCTTCATCAGTAATACATTACAAAGTACAAAAAGGGTTTCAGGTATGCAGCATATTTTAAATTAATTGCTACTCATTAAAAAAGTTATGTGATTTGACTGTACTTTCACCTTACTTTTTCTGGGAAAAAAATCAATTTTCAGAAAAGTACAACACGGGTATGTGACAGCATGGGTACATGAAATGTAAATTCACATATTTCATTTCACTAAGGGAGGTGCTTGCAGATTGTATCATCAACAGCTTGCCTAAAATAGAATATTAAAAAAAAAAAAAAAAAAAAAAGGACAGGTCATCAGACTTAGTCGACTGATTAGTGTGGTTAATGTGTTTACCTTACAGACACAAGGTGCAGGGTTTGATTCTCGCATGGGATAATTGGCTAGGCTTAAAATGGCCCACAATGGCAGTTAACAGTACTAACCAATGAACCTATGTTCCTAGAAGAAACCAACAAAATTATTGAATTTTTTCTAGAAAGAAGATATCCTTTTCAAGAACTAGTGACTATTACTGAAGAAGTTAAAAAACAGAGATATAAAAAATGTCTTCCCATTATTAAAAATGGTTTCAACACAAAAAGGACTGGAGAGGGCAAAGGTTTTAGCTGTGCTTTTCCAGTTCCTTTGAGTATAGAAGGCAATGAAATCAAACGTGTGATCAATAATAACTGGAAGATTTATTAGGTAATCAAGAACTCTCCAAAATTATTGGGCATAAGCCCAAATTTATTTACAAGAAAGCTAGAAATGTGAAACAATTTCTTGGAAATGTGTCAAACAACAAAAGTAATACAACTGGCACCAAGCCAGGGACATTTCCATGTAATAATTGTTCTCATTATAGATTTATTTTGCCTATGAGTACTTTTTTCTTTGAGCACAATAACTTATATACTGCAAAGGGTAAATATTCCTGTAATACAAAACGATTAGTTTACGTTGCTATTTGCAAATCCTTCTCTACAGGGAAAACTATTCAAAAGTTAGCCAGTAGGATCAGAGAATATGTAACAGCTATCAAAAAGAAAGATCTAAACAATGCACTAGCGAGACATTCTCTCATTTGTCAGGATTTCAAAAAATTCCAGTTTATGGTACTAGAAAAAGTGAACAGATGGAGATTTATTGATTTATTTAATGCATATCTTGAATTTTTAGAACTCAAATGGCAGATTATTTTAAGGGCTGATGTCGCACCTGGCATCAACGAAAACATTTCCATTAAGTGCTTTTTAAAGTTTTAAAATGCTTAGTCACTTAATAAACACTCAGTTTTTAATATTTTACATATTTTTTGCTAATATTTATCATATACTTTTTTAGAAAACATTTTCTATATAAAATAACATCTATATATCATTGTATATTCAAATATTTAAATTAGTATATTAAGAGCTAAGAATATGATTGGTTAATTGATTGATTTTCCTAATTGATGGCAGTATAAATGTGTAATGTTGTGAGTTATGGTTGTTTCTGAAGAAGTTCTGTATTAAACAAACGAAAGCGCTAAATTATTTGTGCCCTGGAGTCGTATTTGTTGTTTTATCTGAAGTATTTATTTATCCAGATTACCAGTGATATCAACGTACCTTTTGTACTCATCAAGTGTGGTGCTTTTAATTTGATATATACAGCAATAATATTTCCTTGCCAATGATGAGCGAGGGAAGAAAGTGAATGAGTGTTACTCCAGTGCCGCGCACTGGTCTGCAGCAGCCAGGCTATGACATCAGCACTAGCAACAGAGAAGATGCACAATGATTTGTTGGGTGGAAAGCACTGAGAGCTTAAGTCCATTCCCATCATTGTTAATAGGCAGGCACACTAGACACTAGGCATTGAAGTACACAGGGATCACTTGACGAAATACTCTGACATTCATCATTTCTCCTAGGGTAGGAATTGTTGGTGAACTCACAGGTCTTGTAGATAACAGTAGAGTTTTTTAAGGGGGTGGTATTTTGCTATCACATGGTAATGGCCAGTGCTAGACAACCCATTCAAAAACAATGGTATATCATAAGTAGGGGTGCGGGTGGGGGGTTTTCAGGCATCAAGCATGGTGCAGTAACAGTGATGTAGTTGTGGCTGATCTCTATTTGAGTGCTCATGTTCCTACTCACTGTTGTTCTCTAAGTTTCCATGCTGTGTGATCTGCAAGTCATTCTTTTATTAAGAATTGGTAAATCTGAATATTTTGTTTTTTGACCTGTGTTAGGAAAATGCCTCATTATGTTTGTCCTGTTTTATCTTTCAATGGCTCCCTCCTGCCACCATGTAAAGAGAGATGATTTAGTGCAGATACTGTAAAATCATGAAGTTACTTTTTACAATTTCAATACATAGCCTAATGGGAAGAACTATGCCTGGCATACAGGACATTGTCAAACTCCACTCTGATGGACCTCCTGCATATCCACAAAACAAACAGCACCAGAATTACCCGTTCTAAAGACTTAAACCTTGCCTATGATATAAATAGGACCTGCTGGAGAGATAGGTATGCATCCCAGAGACGCTCCCGTCTAGGGACCAGGCTCCCCATCCATGTGAAGCAGAGTTCCTCCCTAAACCAATTCAAGTGCAACTTGGAAAATTGGATGGGAAACCAAAAATTAATCCCTGGTTTGGCACCTATGTATCTAATGGATGCAGATAACCTGTAAATGGTTCATCTCCCAGGCCCATGCTTACACTTATCAAGGGTATCAGAACTTGTCAGAGATTTGGAATGCATGGCTAGGCTTAAAAAGGCCCTTGTGGTCATTAGCCTAGTAAACACCTATGAACCTAAGTGCCATCTGCGGACTGAGTTTACATCCGTGTCACCATGTGTGTATGTAAAATATGCATGGTCCTTAAAAGAGAACACGCCACCACCATGGAGTGTTTTTTTTTAATTTATTGTTGAAGCTTCTTAAGAGTGGGAGGGTGCTCACCCCTCCTTGCCCTTGTTTGTATGCTGAAATTGAGATTTAAAGGGGCCAATCAGGAAAATAGTGGCACCCTGTTAATTTGACCCCCAAACCAGGAAATACCAAGGAATTCAGTACAGTTGAAAGGTATGTAATAATTGCATTAATTTAGGTTTGTTGCACAGAAACAGTAGTCATAGTCTTGCATGCCAGCTCTCTTTACCCAAATACACATTAATATTGCAGTTAGAATTACAGCTGTAAACAGAAGACCCAGTCCTTTCATTCACAAACAGCACCCCATCCTTCCCAATACCTACTGATTTGACTCTGCCAGGATTAAAATAGAAATGATAGTAATGCATGGGTTGCATTAATTTTGTTTTGTTGACAGAAACAGTAGCCACAGCTTGTATGCCAGCTCGCCCTATCCAAATGCACATTTTATTTTATTTATTTATTTTACTTTTGTTCACCAAGTTTGTCCAACTGTGTTTAGTCAAAAAAACTTTTTTAGCATATGTCTGTGGAGAAAAGTTTCAATATATTACAAACATTTTTAAACAGACATTCAGTATATACATGAACATACATTAAATAATACACATTAACAAATACTCATGCATTTGTTAATAATATTACATTCATATGAAAGTAGAGGCAACTATTACAGTCTTGCAAAGCTGCAATTACAAGAAGAGTAAACAGCAGGGTCAGTTGTTTCATTGACACATACCACAATCCTCATTGCCCACTCACACTATCTGGTTTAACCTTGCAAGGAAAAAATGAAAAAGACAGAACTGGTTATATTAATGTATTTTTTCACATAAACAACAGCTCAAGCTCAGAGCTTGTGGTTGATCTTACTTCATCCAAATAAACATTAGTCTTGCAAAGCTAGAACTACAATAAACAGCAGGGCCAGTAATTTCATTCACACATAGGCATAGCCCTCCACCCCAATTGCATACCCACAGAATCTGGTTTGACCCTACAAGGTTAAAATAAAAAATGAAAAAAGAAGTCAAATCTTCCATGAATGTATTTTTGTTTCATAACAATAACCAAGAGCTTGTAGATGATCATACTTCACCTATATATACTTTAGTCATGCAAGGCCAGAGTTTCAACAACAAAACAGCAGTGCCAACCATTCATCATACCCCTTAACCTCCTAGAGCAAGAAATCTGGCCAAAGCCATAAATAAAAGTGGGATAAAGGCCGATCATTGCAATTGCATCCACAAGCAGCCCCAACCCACTACCTACCTACCTACCTAAAGAATATGGTTTGACACTGCCAGGATTTAACAAAACAAAAAGAAATAATACAAATCATGACCTACTATATAACACAAAAATTTTTTTTTCATTAATCCCCCATACCCACTGCCCATACCAAATGACTACCTTCCTAATGTATCTGGATTGACCCTGCCAACATGTTAAAAAGAAAAAAAAACATTTCATCCACAAGCAGCACCCAAAACACACTGCCTACCTATTATCAAATTGACCCTGCCAGGATATTAAAAATTAAAAATAAAGTCATCCACAAACAGCCCCTAAAACACACTGCCTGTATCTGATTGACTCCGCTAGGATATTATAGTACAAAATAAATCATTCACAAACACCAACCCAGACACACTGCCTATCTAGTATCTGGTTGACCCTGCCAGGATATTGGAAAATAAAAAAAAAAGCATCGACATGACAAACTATCCCTAGAACACACTGGCTAATCAGCTTATTGCATATTTCAACCACAAAAAGCCTCCAGCCCGTACTTCCTAGTGCCTTTTAGTATGATCTGGCTGACCCTACCAGGATGTCATACTAGAGAAAAAATCATCCACAAACAGCCCCCAAAGCATACTACCTAGCCTACCTACCCAAAGTATCTGGTTTACCCTGTCAGGGAAAAAAGTACATAAAGTTTAAACTGAATGGTAGTGATTACTCATTACCAGTCAGTCCTTCAGTCGGTAGTGATTACTCATTACCAGTCAGTCCTTCAGTCGGTAGTGATTACTCATTACCAGTCAGTCCTTCAGTCGGTAGTGATTACTCATTACCAGTCAGTCCTTCAGTCGGTAGTGATTACTCATTACCAGTCAGTCCTTCAGTCGGTAGTGATTACTCATTACCAGTCAGTCCTTCAGTCGGTAGTGATTACTCATTACCAGTCAGTCCTTCAGTCGGTAGTGATTACTCATTACCAGTCAGTCCTTCAGTCGGTAGTGATTACTCATTGCCAGTCAGTCCTTCAGTCGGTAGTGATTACTCATTACCAGTCAGTCCTTCAGTCAGTAGTGATTACTCATTACCACTCAGTCCTTCAGTCGGTAGTGATTACTCATTACCAGTCAGTCCTTCAGTCGGTAGTGATTACTCATTACCAGTCAGTCCTTCAGTCGGTAGTGATTACTCATTACCACTCAGTCCTTCAGTCGGTAGTGATTACTCATTACCAGTCAGTCCTTCAGTCGGTAGTGATTACTCATTGCCAGTCAGTCCTTCAGTCGGTAGTGATTACTCATTACTAGTCAGTCCTTCAGTCGGTAGTGATTACTCATTACCAGTCAGTCCTTCAGTCGGTAGTGATTACTCATTACCAGTCAGTCCTTCAGTCGGTAGTGATTACTCATTACCAGTCAGTCCTTCAGTCGGTAGTGATTACTAATTACCAGTCAGTCCTTCAGTCGGTAGTGATTACTCATTACCAGTCAGTCCTTCAGTCGGTAGTGATTACTCATTACCAGTCAGTCCTGCAGTCGGTAGTGATTACTCATTACCAGTCAGTCCTTCAGTCGGTAGTGATTACTCATTACCAGTCAGTCCTTCAGTCTAAGTGATTTTCTTTCTTTTTTATTTTTTAATTGAGTTGCTCACCTAGAAAAAAAAAAGCTGCAGACTCTGTAAAAATAAATGGGGGAGGGGCGTTGTAATGTGTTGATCTGGTCAATTGTGCAAGCCAATGATGCTAGTACAAAGCTCTATGAAAGTGCCAAACTGTTAACGCTACACGGAGTTTCTCACTCTTGAAAATTAGTGGCAAGGATAAAAAATGCAGGACATATTAGTTTAAAAAATAATTTCATCCACAAACACCACCCATACCAAATGACTACCTTTCTAATGTATTTGGATTGACCCTGTTCCTTAAATTAGTAGCCGCATCACATACAACCATCATGTAGCGGCAGTGGTCAGGAAAGCCTTTTACTTGGTTCATCTCATAAGTAAAGGGATTGCATCCAGAAAAAAGGAGGTTATTACCTCTCTGTACTCCTCCTTCATTAGGCCTATAATTGAGTATAACACCCCGTTTGGTATGTACTTCTCCAAACACCTGCACCAATTGGAAAGGCCACAGAAATACCTCACAAAGAGAATCCATGTCCTCCAACACCTGTCCTCTGTGGACAGGATCAAATCACTATCACTCTACTCTGTATCATACAGATTGTTCAGAGGTGATCTGTGTCTCGCCTACAAGGCAATATCAGACCCTGCCCTACTAGATATGCTCCATATCTGTAAGTCTAACTCCTCGCGCATTACCCACTTGAAAAGCCTAAATCTAATATGCAACATCAACAAAACCTGATGGAGAGACAGGTTTGTCTCCTAGAGGCTGCCCCTCCTCTGGAATAGACATCCCATACATGTCAAACAGAGTACCTCACTAACCCTGTTCAAGTACAACCTTGATAAGTGGATGGGAAACCATACATTTGTCCCAGGGGTTCCATCTGTGTCCCTCATTGATAGGGGCAACAGGTGCTGACTGAGGTTTCCTTTTTGGGGATAAACTCTGGGCTAGGCTTTTAAGGGCCCCAGGGCCATTAGCCTAGTAACCTCCTATGATCCTATGATACATATAAACGCAGTGATCAGATGACAGGCTGCTAACCAGTCTCCCACTAAATTTGTGCGGTTAAAACAGCAATGACTCCTGGGCATCTTTTTTATGTAGGCTCAGTTTCTGGGCTGATTTTAAAATAGCCCCAAAGTTTTTTTGTTTTTTTTTAACAATGCACATAGGAACTCAAGCTGTGCACACATCTGTACTCAGATATGCAGCTGTTACGAGCTGTAACCAAATCTTTTTTTTTTAACATTTTTAATTAAAAATAAATAAATAACTCTATCAAAAGTGGGAGGCTAGGAAAGAATACGGGTTAAACAATATATTTTTCTTCCTACTTCTCCCTTTATATATTGGTACTATAGACATGCTCACCTGGGTATATCACACTCTACTAGTAATGCCTCAAAATACTTGGTTCTTCCCCATACTATAACTTGATGCCAATACTTAACATCTGTTTTCAGCTTTCTCCATCTCTGCATCATCGTATCATTCTTATGGTCATTCATCATCCCCCTTATGGCCAATATGTCCTGACACCATCTCCTCAGACTTCTGCTTTGAAAAGTCCTGCTAATTTCTTTAACCACTTAGGTTCATAGGTAGGTACTAGGCTATCTGCCCTGGGGCCTATAAAAGTCCAGCCAAAAAGGTACCCTGGCTTTTGCCACCCAAGAAAATTATTTTCCTGTGCCACTGTCGAGCAGAGCCACAGAGGTGATCCCCGGGGTGAATTTCCTATTTCCCATCCAATCATCAAGATTTTTCTTGAAGAGTGCTAATGAGGAGCTTTGTTTGATATAGTTAGGTAGTTTATTCCAGAGTATAGGAAGTCTCTGGGACTGGAATCTATCCCTCCGGCATGTTCTGTTTATTGTGGTGACAAGGTTTAGGTCCCTAGAGCGTGTAGCTCGGAGGGATTGGGATTTCTTTAAGTGGAGCATGTCCAACAGCTCTGGGTTTGACATAGCTTTGTATGTTAGGCAGAGATTACCTCTGAGTAGGCGATATGTGATGGAGTAAAGCTGGAGTTTTTTGAGACGGTTCATGAGGGCATCTGTTTGAGGCTGGTAATCCTCTTTGTGAGGAATTTCTGCAGCCTTTCCAGTTGTTGTAGATGTCTTGTGAGGTACATACCAAAAGGGGCATTGTACTCTATAATGGGTCTAATGAGTGATGAGTAGAGGGGAACAATGACCTCTTTTTTTCTGGATGAGAAGCTTTTTGTGATGAGGTGTGCCACGTACAAGGATTTCCTGACTACTGTGGTGATGTGATTATCAAAGGAGAGACTACTGTCCACCTGTGTCCCAAGGTCTCTTATCACACTTTCGGTGTTAAGTATACTACCACCTATGTTGCAGCTCATGGGTACAGAGTTTTTACCAAAGGGGATGACAATGCACTTTTTCATGGGCAACAGGTTGATCCTCTTGTTGAATGACTGCACCAAGTCCATATTTCGAAGCATCATAGGAAAGTGCTACTGGTTTGTGAACATCAAGATATCTGAGCATTGGCAGACTAGCAATTCTCTGTTTCAGTAATCAAATGCTCTTTGGTGTTGCTCTAACCAGGACTAGGATACATCTTTACGTGTCAGCTCTCTGAGTGGTGCTAAAAGTTGACTCAAGTCTGGAAATAACTTGCCAAGGTAGTTGACCATGCCAAGAAGACAATGCAGGGCTTGAACATTGTCTGGAGCTAGCATCTTGAGAATGGCTGTTTGCTTTGAAGGCTCTGGTCATAGGCCTGTACTCGTAAATAAGTGACCAACATAAGGAACTTCTTGTAGCCTGAATTTGCATTTGTGTGGGTTGAGCTTAAGATTTACTTGACGTGCCCTTTCTAGAACTTTTCTGAGGTTTCTGTCATGCTCAGCTTCATCACAACCTCCTACTAGTATGTCATCTACTATGACAGCACAAGGATACCCAGAAAAAATTTGCTCCATTGCTCGTTGAAAGACTTCACTTACAGAATTTATCCCAAATGGCATTCTCAAAAATCTGTATCTGCTAAACAGACTACTGAAGGTAGTGAGCATTGAGGAATTTTTGTCAAGCTGAATTTGCCAAAATGAACTCTTTGCATCTAAGACAGAAAAAATACTGGCATTTGGCATCAAGGCTGTGACTTTTTCGACTGTGCTCATTGGATGTTCAGGTGTTTTTACACTTTGTTCAATTCTCGTGAATCAATACATATTCTGATGTCATCTGAGCTTTTCTTGTGAGCTACTACCATGGAAGATACCCATGGGTCTATATTAAATCCTGAATGCTTAAAATAGCGAACGCTGATTTATCGATCCTTTAAAAGCAAAAGCTTGAAATCCTGAAGACACAAACAGTGATGTTTTTCCCAGGGAAAAAGCTCATTTTTGGGACTTTGCCATTTCCTTCACTGTGGTGTGATCTCGGAGTTGGTATATTTAAGTATAGGTAGGGTGTGAGGGGCACAGTCCCCCACACTGGGGGTGTGGCGGGGACAAAGCCCCCCCACTTTATTTAGTGTTTTAAAGTGGGGGGGGGTTGTTTTGTTTTGTGGAGCAGCGATTTTTTTTTCCCTAGGAAAAAAAAATCGCTGTTCCGTGTCTTCGGGATTTCAAGCTTTCACTTTTAAAGGATTGGTAAATCAGCGTTTGCTATTTTAAGCAGTCGCTAATTTAATATAGACCCATACCCATTGTGTTGAAGTTTCCACTAGATAAATTACACCTTGTTATGCTATTTTATCTAACTCAGCTTTGACTCTGTCCTGCATGGCTATTGGAACTTTACGTGCTGGCCTGATAACTGGACTGACCTCTGGGTCTAACTTCATGGAGTACACTAATGGAAGTTTGCCTAGTTTGTCTTGGAAAAGATCAGCATAGGTAGAAAAAATGTACTGGGCAAAATTAGAGGTGGTCTTTTAAGCTAACATGGTGGACTTCCATATTAAATGAAAGAGTCCCATCTTCAAAGTGTCGCTCAGCCCTAACAATGACTGGATGTGCCTCTTGACCATATAAAATAACAAGTCGTAGCATCTTCCAACAGAATAACATGAAATCACATCTAAGCATTCGGTTTGAATTTCTCCACCTCCATAGGCAACAGGTTTCACACACCTTGCCAAATCAAGCCTTTCACCTTTACATACTCTGGCAAATGTTTCTGCAGACATAAAATTGCACTTGGAACCTGTGTTAGCTTTGAGCTCTGTGATTTTGACATTTATCTGAACAGTACAACATACTTCATTCTCTGCCCTTAAATCTACTGCATTGACTGTTTCATGAAGCATTGACACACCATCAACATAAAAAGTGGGGCTGCCACTGTCTAACTGATCAACTCGTTTCTTAAAATGTTCCCCTTTAATAAAAGAATGTGGGTCTTTTGATTTACAAAATCTTTTGCAATTATTCCATTTATTACATTTGTGGCATTGTTGACCAAAAGCTAAACACTTTTCCCTTTTAGATTCATGATTACCACTGCAATGACGACAGTTGGCAATGAATCTAGGTTGAGGCCCATGCTTTGAGTTTGCTGACTCACTCTTATGCTTCACTGAGACTGTGCAACATCTGGAATGTGTTCTGGGGTTTACCAGTGAGTGCTGCAGGGGTTACAGCTGCCATGTGCTTGGTCCTGCTTCTTTTAACCCTGTGCTGCATAATATCAACATGAGCTTTATCAATGTGCCTTATAGAGCTGCTCTGCTTTTCTGTAAGCTCATATATCTAACAAATCTCAATGGCCTTATTCAAAGTTAAATCACTGTCACAAAGCAAAATCTTTCTCACAGCATTATCTTTTATGCCACACAGAATATGTCTTTTATCAACTCATCCCTTAAGTCACCAAATCTGCACATTTTAGCTTTATTTCTCAGGTCAGTTATATATGCTGCAAAAGTTTCACCAGGCTTTTGATCCCTTGTGTAAAATAAGTGCCTTTCCACTGTAACATGTATCTGGGGGTTACGCATTTCTATAAATGTATGTTTTAAGCACTCTGGATCCTCCCTTGACTCAGCCTGTACAACAATATCAGGGTTTTCCCCCTCTCCAGCATAAATAGTAGATGCATACATAAATGAGCCCTCCCGTTCAATGGCTTCTGACCCAGCTAAATTAAGAAGAATAAATGCCTTTGTACAGTCATCTTTATCAGAAAATGCAGCCTGTATGAAAATGCTGTACTCTTGCTCAAAAACTCTCCAGTTCTCAACAATATTACAGTCAAACACAAGTGCACTTGGTTTTCAAAATCTGTCTGCCATGCCCACAAAGTATACACAAACACACTGAAAATACGGCCCTTGTAATTATGTATGAACAAACAGTTCTGTGAGCTTGTAACAACATTCAAATGCACAATAAACTCTTCAAAATACTGTACTTTGCGAAATATGCTCTGTAATGGCTGTACTCTGCAAAATATGCCTTGTAATAGCTGTACTTTGCAAAATAGCCTTACTGTAACACTGTACAAACATGCAAACACTTTATACACTTCTGAAAACTTGGATAGCTTTGCTTAATACGGAAAATACATATGCTTTGCAAAAATGCAGTCATTTCCCTTTATTTTATTCATTTTATGCAATTTGGACTTTATTTCAAACACCTTCCGTAGTAATTTGAATATTTTTTATCAATAACATACATATCTGTTCATGTGAATATCGTTTAGAACATTCTGTATGTCCCTTTTTATATTTTACAAATAAGAATTAGTGCTGAGTAAGATTTAATATTTAAATTAATTTCTGGCCTGTTTTGCAAAGTTTTACCCCTTTTAGGATGATCCACTTCTGTACATTCCAAAAACCGTAGCCAAGTGCCTTAAAACATTTTTGACAAATCGTTTCAAACTTCATGTCCTTTTGGTATGCCGGTTCTGACTTCAGGCCCTTTTTAGATATGCCGATTCTAACTTTGTGTCCTTTAGACATGCCACTTCTGGCACTATGTCACTTGTTCATCTCTAACACAAATAACAAGAAGGCTTGGGGGTTCGTTCAGGTGCTTTAATACATACAAACACATCAGGATGGATAGCAGCATCTTTAAATATGAATGAACTAACTAACAAACAGAGTTCACATGCATACATGTTCACATCTCAACAGCTAACTCCAAAATGGCAGTCAGGCTCACACATGCTCAGTATTTATACTCTAGTGCAAGCCCTTGGATAGCTTCTTAAAGGTATATGTACACTCATTAATCAACAGTTATGATTATCCCTTTCCAGCATGATTCCAGGAATTCCCTTCTTACCAGTATCTCATTCATCATTTTGCACCAAACTTTGATTAATCTCTCACTCCCTGTCCTCCAAATCTCTGATGGCATACCATTGAGGTCTGGAGATTTGTTTGCAGCCTGCTATGCCATGGCCTCTTTTATCACCCCTCTGTTTCCTGAATTAAACCATTCCCGTTTTCTTCTTGTACTTTTGTCAGTCTAATATTTATTTATTTTATTTATTTATTTATTGACTTTTGTTAACCGGGTTGTGGCCCATTTTCAGTGGAGACTCAAGGAGAAAAGCTCCGTGTGAACACAATACAATATCAATAATACAGTAAAATATTACACAAAAAGAAAGTTAAAAGATTCTTACAAATCATTGGCATTACCAGTACTGAAGACAATATACAATAAGTAGGAATACATGTAAAAAAAATGCACTGAGCTTATTTTACAGACTAGCAAGAAACAGACATTTGCTTATTTACATATTTACAAGTAAATGAGTGGTTCAAAGATAGGAATTTACAGAGTCAAAGTGATTCAAAGTAGGTGTCCACCCTATTTGTGAGGGTAAGACAATTTACAAGGTAAGCAGTAGGTGCACAAAAAAAGAGTAGAGGAGAAATTAGGTTGGAGCATTACAGGGACAGGTTTTGGAGTTAAACAGATGGAGTTTGAGTTTTTCTTTAAAGTGGGATGGATGAATGATGGAACAGATATCTCTGGGAAGTTTGTTCCATGCTTGGGTGATGGAGTATTTATAGAGGAGTTTGCCTACACTTTTTTTTGGGTTGGTAGAGATGTATAGTAGGTCTTGATTAGAGGTGCGAAGAGAACGTGTAGGTGTGCAGATAGAGATGAGGGAAGAGAGAGCAGGGCATGAAGAAGGTTTGTACCATATGGAATGAAGCATTTGAAGTTGTGACAGCAAGAGTAGGTGGGGGAATCCAAGGCAGTTGAGAGAGTTTAGGGCTAGGCAGTGATGTGTATTGTAAGGAGAGTTTGTGATGAATCTAGCTATCTTGTGATAGGTTTGTTGGAGTTTGAGTAAGGTAGTAGTTTGAATGTTGGTGAACACTGGAGCAGAATAAAGAAGGGAGGGGAGGAGAAGAGCTTGAGCTAGGGAGAGTTTAGCATTAGGAGTTAAAAATCTTTTATGTCGGTATAGGGCACCTAGTTTTTGGTGAGTCTACTTTATAGATTGTAGAAGGTGCATGTTAAATTTAAGCTCATCATCAATGATGACTCCAAGGAGTTTTGTGTGTGCTTCAGGCTTGATAATAGTGTTGTTAGATGAAGTTATGGTGAAACTAGATTTGTGGAGAGAGAGGGAGCGGGGAAGGAATAGTAAGAGTTTGGTCTTTTTTGGGTTGAGGATGAGGAGGTTACTGCTTAGCCACTGTTCAGTAGATAGAAAGGCTTGTTGAGTAAGAGTTTGTAGTTCTGGGATGTTATCAGAGATGGAGATGAGAGTAGAGTCGTCTGCATACTGGATGAGGGAGGATTGTTTACAAGATGTATGGAGGTCATTTGTGAAGATGTTAAACAGGAAGGGACCCAAGAAGGAGCCCTGTGGAACACCAGTTGGGACAGGTATGAGTGGAGAGGAGGAAGAAAGCCATTTGAGAGATTGCTGCCTGCAGGATAAGTAGCTAGAGAACCAGGCAAGGGAGGAAGAATATAGAGTGAGACTAGCAAGTTTAGATAGCAGTAAGGGATGGGAGATGGTATCAAATGCCTTGGAAAGGTCTAGGAAGATACAGGATATGAGATTGTTATTATCTAGGGCATCAGCAATGGTATGGGTGGCGGATAACAGGTCAGTATTTGTGCTATGGTGGGGACGAAATCCATGTTGGGTAGGAGTGAGAAGATTATGTTTAAGGAGGCGATATATATTTATATATATATATATATATATATATATATATATATATATATAATTGAGAAATGTATTGATTGCTTATTTTCCTCTCTGGAAAGTCACTTCTTCTCCTTTATACAAATCCCCATAATATGCTTGCAGGAAATCATCCTTCATAGTTAACACTTCTTTCCCATCTTCCCTCAGTTGAGCAACCACTCTGTCTCTACCTTTTGTTGCTGTAATGCTCTTATTGTTATTGAAGAGCTGACATCATACAACTCTCTTAAAGCCATGCCCTGTACCTACTACCTCTTATCCAAGTATCCTTGAATTGCCTCTGTCATGTGCTTTACCTGTTTGTTTTCACTACCCATCCGTAGTTTGCCACTCTCCTGCAGTGTTATTTTCCTCCTTAGCTTCTCTTTCTTTTCTGCTTTGCTGTTCTTCTTCTCGTTCCCCATGTATTCTTGCACTTTCTTTCTACATTGACCTTTTACTTCGTCCCACCCTTGACCTGATGTTTCCACCAAACCATTTAACTTTTCCTCCGGTGTTTCTCTAATCCATTTCTCAAATTTCTCTCTCTTCATAATATATATAAATTTGTTTTCATCTACAGATCTAAGTTCAAGTTTTTAATTGCTATGTCTGTTAAATCTGCAGTACCTCTATCATAACGTCATCACCAGATCTCATATTTTATTTTTCATTCTCCGAGTCACCTCTACCAAATGGTGCCACTCATCTATTCTCTATTTTGTTCTTACTCCAGTCTACCACAGAGCCTATTTATTCCAAAACTTGAAGCAATCTAAAGAGTTATGTTCTTTACATAACCATACTTTGAGAGATAAAATGTATGCACAGATCTAACATATTCCATGATTCATAGGTGCAGGTTAAGTATATATTAAACCTGTAGCAAGCCATTACTGTATTATTTCACACATGTAATCTATCATCTTTCTTTAGGAATTTACCTTTTTGAACACCACTTTTCTTGATGCACAAGGAAGATTTAAGCTACAAAGTGAAGCAACTATGTCAGAACTCTTGAAATAATGCAACAAACTAACAAATAAATGAAATAAGTAGAATTTCAACTAAATACTAAAGTGACCTGTCACTAGATACATGCTATATTATCCTAAGATAAGGAGAATATTAAAATAATAACTTAATATGCAGTCATACTGTGCACGGTATAAAAATATAAACTGAATTCAACTAAAACCCAATTTCTCACTAAGTGTATACAGTAGTACCCTACAATTAAACAATTAGACATCTTTATTTAACTACAGACTTTCACTAAAACTCGTTGCCATTACAGATAAGAAATATGATTATCATTGAAGCTTGATGACACAAAAACGAGAGAAAAACATATATATATATACACAAAAAGATCAATGGTAGTTTAAACTAGAGTATAATACTGGTTGCCAAATATTCACATTTAGCAGAAAAAGTATGTTTAGCTCCAACAGTTAAATATATTAAACAGATTGCTGCTTGTATTAAAAATCCTACATAATTAATTCTGTTGTAGAGTCTGGCCATTGGCACAGAGGGTTAAGACTGTCAGCAGTTAACAAGAAGGTAGAGGGTTTGATTCCCACAGCCTTTATTTACCTACTGTCTGCCCTTCAGCAAGTCACTTGCCATGACAGTCCTTTGGGGGGAATTGGGAATTTAAGATAGGCTTGTTAATGGCATCCTGTACTGCATGCCTATTGACTACCTGTGAATACAAGGATAAGGTCACCTTTCACACCAGCTCCACCTTTAATGGGTGATGAGAACTATTAGGTGTTTGAAAAGAGTGTCAAAACCTTTTAGATTTGTCTGCTTTAAAGTATATATGGATAGGCCCTGTGATCGCTTTCTAGTATGTTCCTATGTTAAAGTACAATACATTTTACCATTGGAAGCCTACCAATACCTCACCACTGGTTATACATGAAGCAATCACACCACCAAATAATACAGTTCATTGAGTTTGGTAGTAAATAATATTAAGAAACAAAGACACCACTCAGATATTTCTTTACAAGTCTAAAATACATTTAGTAATACAATCCACTTGCAGGCTTGTTTGTATAAAACATGATTAACTCTGGCTAAACTGTTAGGAGTAGATTATAGAGGTGGCCATGTCTGCTAGAACGCCTTCTACATGACAGGCTTTATAATAGGCAGGCATAATCTAGGATGATGCCCTCAATGATGTATTTATGCAAGGCTTTCCTCCTTCCCATCAGAAAAGTGTGAAGACAGGCCTTTTACTTTTTACACAGATACTTTAGGTCCTCACTTGAAAAGCAGTAATGATATCCCACAGAAGATAATTCTTTGAGTCCCATGTTATGCAGACATTTTGGAGCATGCAAATGAATACTGCTTAGGCATTTGACTGGCAAGCTTATGAAATGCTATGTTGATTACCATAAATTCATGTTGATATCTTTTACTTCCTATATGATATATGGTAGTCATTAAAATGGTTGACAACTCATTTGACTAACAGTTTGTGTGGTGCAAAAAGAAGCGAATGCACACATGACTGAATGCCTATGTTGGTCAATCTCATATGCCTGAATTCCAGTTTTGTATAGTGCAGAAAAATAAATGTTTGGCTGAAAAGATGGTGGTTGTGAAAATGTGCATGATCATATTATGGTAGTTAATGTGCATATGCGAGTATTCGCGGGTTAGTTTTAGAGTATGGGCTAGGTAAGGGGATAGATTTAATGCTGTGCATGTTTAGTGATGTTTATGTTCTGTGTTCTTTTTCTTTTGTGTAATGTCACTGTCAGATAAAAGGGTTTTAGTAACGTAATGTGGAGGGTTAGGGTTAGGGTTCGAGTTAGGGGCAGGGGTGGGTGTAAGGGGTAGGTTTAACACATATGAGTAAAGCAGAGGTTGGGGGTGAAACACCCTACTCACCCTTGCTCATGTGTGCCAACCTTAACCCTAAACCTAACCTTATCCCTGCCCCTAACCTCAACCCTACACATTACACCACAAAAAGCCCTTTCCCTAACAGTACCAATGCTCAGACGATGCTTGATCTGAGTTATGTAACTGGGATTTACTGACACTGGGAGAGAACGTTTTCATTGTTTGTGATTCACTCTTTTTAGTATCTCATTCATTTTTACATTCACTCATTTTTCTCTCGTTTTTGTGTCGTCAACCTTTCATTGCCATTTTCTTCTGTGGAGTGTGATCTCGGAGTTGATATATTTAAGTAGCAGGGGGTGTGGGGGCACAGCCCCTCACACTGGGGCTTACCTCCCTGCTTATAGTTGGAGAAGAGTAATATGTTTCTGTATGGAGTTGTGCTGGAATATACTAAGAATTGCTGTAGTGTGTTTTTTCAATATTATGAGATTCAGTAGTGAGTTTTCAGTATTCTGAACTTTTGAGATTTTGGACTCAGTCTTTTGAATTTCGAGATTTCAAAGTGGACCCATGTGTGTATATATGTATATGTATATATAAACCATAACAACCATGTGTGTGTGTGTGTGTGTGTGTGTGTGTGTGTGTGTGTGTGTGTGTGTGTGTGTGTGTGTGTATCAACATTATTTCTGAAGGAGGTTAATGACTGACTGACTACCGATGACAACAGGAAGCTTATTCCATAATCTTGGAAGATCTTGTGCAACTAATCTGTCACCATTTTTTCTATTAATAACATTTTAGAAATAGGTTCTCCAGTCTGGTGTTAGTTTCCCAGCAGTTCATTCCAGAAATAGACTTTCAAATAGAACTGGGTCAGGAATTGTTTTATAATCAAGGCACAGATAACCTCTTGCTTATCTATAATGTATATAATGAGTGTCCCTGATGGGTTTAGGAATAATACAAGTTTTCCTACCCTATGATTGTTTTTAGTAAGGAATCATTGCATCTTTTCAAGTTCTTTCAGTTGCCTTGTTCATAGGTTACAATGTATTCAATAATAGGTCAGTGAGGAATAAACTGTTACAATGATGTCTCTTGAGTGGCTATAAATGCCATTTAAAATTAGATGGATTACAGAATATGCCCCTGTGATTTTCCCACATTCACAATGTCAGAGTTTAAATTATTGACTACCAATGTTCATGTATACTTAATAATGTTGCAATTTTTTATAATTTGACTATTTATTTAGTAACAATAATTAGTGTCCCTTTTGCCTAGTTTTATGCTACTCCATTTACTAACTATAAAGGTAAAGTATTACCAATGCATTAGGTATGAATATTTTTGTAGATTACCATCAACAATTTCAGCATATTTTATTGACGTTATTATATTGAACAGTTTGTAATCATGAGTATATTTGACTACCAATAACCCATTTCCTACGAACACTTCAATAAATGGCCATAGTACAGAGCCCTGTGAAACATTACTGGTACATCTATTAGGCTAGACCAAAATGTCCTCTCCCTGATTGAATTTTGCTTCTTACCCACTGTTTACTCAGTGAGATATATATGAACCAACATTATTTGCTTTTAAGTTGTCAAAAGTCATAGCAATGTGAAGGTAAGCAGTATGTGTTGTGAGTTCTTCATCAAATGCTACAGTTACATCTTCAAAGAATGCTGCAGGATTCAAAAGACAAGGTCTCCCCTTAAAAAAAACATAGTGCTGCACACAGAACAGAAGTAGATCCCCTGACACATTTTGGATAGGCTCCAATGTTTTTCTACATATGATACTGGTTAGGCTGATGGGTCTAAAACTGTTTGGATTTGGGATCTTATATGATCTCCCTCCCTATTAATTGATATGATTACAGCCTGTCATTACGGGTCAGGGATGCATCTACATGCTAACCTATTATTCAGCAATACTAATAGGGAATTAGTCATGTTTTTCCTTGAACATGTGCAGGAAACAATCAAAGTTCATAGTCATTATTGAGCGTGCAGTCAAGGAGACCTCTGTGGAGCTTAGCCCAAGTTCCCAATTGCCTTCAAACACAGTCTGGTTAAATGCCTTCCCTAAACTCACACAGCAGGCAAACAGAGGCTAAGTGAACATTAACAGCTTGTTACCTTAATCTTCTGCCGTTATTGTCAGACACTTCTATGCTAACTGCTGAACCAGTCATATTCTCTAGTCCTGTGGAACTTGAGTTTGTAATTTTACTTATGGCAAAAGTTATGATGTCCCTACTCATACCAACACCACCATAGGAGGACAACTCTGGCCAGAACCATGAAAACACACAAAAAATGAACTAAAGAGTGAAAACATATACTTTGATCTGTGCAAGACAGCCTAGGCATGTGAATTACTGAAAGGGTTAACAAAATCTTGCACACAAATTTAACTGCATGGCTAACAATTCCACTACCACCCAAATATCTCTATGTCTGTAACAGGTAAGATACCAAGTTGGCTTAGTTTATGCAATCTGGTAGCACTACTATGTTGCATCTTCTGATGCAATTCAGGAAATACTGACTATTTTTAACTTGGAGAAAGGGTTTATACTTTAAAACATGTTTAAACACACTGTGTCATCATTTTATCCTGGCAATGACGCTTGCATCTGTTACCCTAAAAGGAGCTGCTGTTATTTCTTTGTTCAGCACATGCCTTCATTTCCTTTGCCAGCTCCCCCAGTCTCATCTAAGTCATCTTATGTATGTGGTTATGACTCAGTCTAATAGCAGGGTAGGCTATGGGAACTTTTGATGGTTTCCAGTGGCTTTCTGCAAAAACTGCTGCATTTTTATAGCAGCAGGAAATGGTTCTAACAAATCATTATTATGTACAGCCAAATATAAATCAGTAACATATGGCTAGTTCAAGTCACCATAATGTATCTATGTCAATTTCTTGCTTTTCTTCTTTTGTTTTAGTAAAACTAATCACTTTATGAAATCAATATGCTATGTACGAGTTCACATTAGAAATGCTGTTTTGTCACATAACTCAAGTACAATATAGAAAACCCACCAGCAGGACTTTTTGTCCAGCCTAACAATGTATGATGAAACATGGCATTGGTGGGATCCAAACTTTATTTAGACTGTCTAACATGAGTAATGCTTCATGTGGTTGCTTAGTCCTGAAAGACATCTGAGATTTGTTTTTGTTTGTTTAGTCAACAAATTCCAGACACTGTTTCAAGAAAATGTCTTTTGAGTACATCATGAGGTATGTCAATCACTTTAGCTCAGGGAAACCTTCCATTCAGTGGGAAAATTGTAATTTTGCCTGGTACTCTTTGATATTTTGTGGTGGTGCTGCGGTAGCGTTGTCGCTTCACGGTATGACGTTGTCCTGTTTGATTCTCAGCTAGAGCGTCTTCTGTGTGGAGACATGCGTGAATGGTCGTACCTTCGTTGAAGGTTGTGCGTCAGAGCTGGCAACTCGGCATGTAAAAATCTACTGCCAATCATTAGCGGACCGGAGTTTCGCTGTGGTGACCCCTAACTGGGAAAAGCCAAAAGACACAACAACAACAACAACCCTATGATATTTTAAAGTGTGCTTTCGTAATAATATATTATACTTTTCTGTCCACAGTCATAATAACCTCTAGTATTATTTGATTCTACTGTACTTTACATTTCCAATCTCAGTTGTCAGATGTTTTGCCCTCTCGTCCCACATTAAAACAAAGGGTTCAGAGGTATGCATTGAATTCTTTACAGTTAAGAGCAAGAAGAAATACTGACAACCTTAAAGAATTATTCTTTTCTTCTCTGATTCTATAGAATTCTCTGAAATTGCTATAAGCAACAATGTCTCAACAGGCATTGTTTGCCATGCATGTGTATTTCAAATGCAGAGAAGTGCAGGAAAGCCTATTGGTTGCTATAATCCTTCAAAAATTCATATGATCATATCAGAAGAATTGAAGTATGGTGCTACTTTCCTATTCCTAAAATCTGTGAATAAAGACAATAAAACATAATTCTGAAAATAAATTGTCTTTTCAACAAGTAATTGCAACCTTGAAGATAATTCTAAGTTGAAGGGGAAATGAGTGCAAGGGGCAAAGCCCCCAGAAGATACTTTTGGTCAAATGTCCATTCACAGTGTTTTCAAATTTTGTTTTTAATTTTTTAGTGTTCATCCTATAAAGTTTTTGTTTTCAGGGATACCCCATCAGGAATACATTGCAAGAAAGTGTAAACAATGGGCCAGATTCAGGAAGGCTTACACGGAGTTCAAGAGTAGTGTAAGCCTCCGTGTAAGCCTCCCGATTCAGGTACAGCCCAAACCTCCATGTAAGAGACAGCTAACATGTCTCTTACACGGACTGGGCGTGGAAATGCTCAATACCTCATTTGCAGCTCCAAGATATGCAAATGAGGTATTTGAGCGATCCACGAAGCAGAAACCAGTCCGTGTAACGGACGTGTTAGCTGCAGAAATGTACTCAGCTGACAACTGAGTACATTTCTGCAAAATCAAAAACGGAGCTATGTCAGCTCCAAATAAAGGGTGCATATGTGTCATTAAGCATGCCAATGGCCAAATATGTGGCCATTGGCATGAAAAAGTGTTGCAAAAATAAGTTATTTAACTTTTTTTTTTCACGGGATTATTGTGTTTAAATGCAGCGCACACCCGCGCAAATGGGGTGCGCTACCTAAAACTGAAAACCGAAGCTTATAAGCCCACAATTGTGTGATTTATGTATTACATGGAATGTCAATGGAGGGACTTGCAGACTAAAAACAATATGGCCTCCGTTTAGTGGTTGTCAAGGGGGGGAAGCTCCGTGTAAGATATGTAACTAAGCATTACTAGGCAATCCTATGTAAATGAGGGTTACAATACTGAATCACACTGCCACATAGGTAATGAGCACTTTCTGAGTAGTGTAAGAGTTAGAGAAGGGGAGGAACAGAGTAAGAGGTAGGTGACATGACAGGGGGGAAGGATAGAAAGAAATGTACCAGATTGGAGGGCAATGTAAGGTAACAGATGACAGACAGACATCAGGGAGGGAGGTGTGTCCCAACAGAACACTAGGAAAGTCAAGAAATTGAGGGTATACGCTATCCCTACACTCAAAGTTTCTTGATATACGTGCATGCGCGCGCGTGTAAGGCAGGTTCAACATGTGGGAGCGTGTTGCAAACTGTTTACAATGGTTTGCGCGGGCGTGCACGTGTATAAGGCAGTGTGCGCGCGTTTTAGCATGAATCAGCCTAGCTAACACCGTGTAAGGATGTGTGCGCGCGTGTAACACCGTGTAAAGATGTGTGCGCGTGTTTAAGTGACTGTAAGCTTGTGTAAGCTGGTGTGCACATTACTCCCCCTCAGGAAACAGAGAGGAAACAGGAAACAACCAAAATACAGGGAAACTGCCAGGGAATACTGCTGGAGTTAATTGGTGGAAACAATTACAAGCAGGCAATTACACAGGCAGACTAGAAGCCCAGCCCAGCACTTAAAACACAACAAAGAGCAGTGAAGGCTGTTTCTCACAAGAGATACTGACAGAAACTAAGCTATCAGAATTGAAAACTGAAATAAAGCTGAACTCAGAGCAGAAATGCTAGGGGCTGCCATGGCTATTATAATCAGGCATAGGCGAATTGCTGAGGGTGGTGACAATGCAGATGCTGACAGACAACCCAGAGTGAGGAGAAGGAGAAGAGTATACAGGCCCAGGGTCACCTACCATGGGTTACATGAGCTGGAGATAGTAGAGCGCTATAGAGTGGACAGAGAGCTCCTGCAGCAGATTGTTGAGCTGTGCAGGCCACACCTCACACACAGAACCAACAGAGGGGAACCCATCCCAGTGGAAACCAAGGTATGTGTTGGCCTAAGAATACTAGCAACAGGTACCTTCCAGATACCAACTGGCAATATGATGGGGATATCACAGGCATCAGCCTCCATGGTACTGCACCAGTTCCTGGATGCCATGTCACCACATGTCAGTGATCATATATATGTCCCTAATGACCGTGAGGTTGTGGCCAGCAATATGCGTCTCTTCCAGCAAATAGCGGGATACCCTGAGGTGCTGGGTGCAATAGACTGCACGCACATACGCATCAAAGCACCAGCCGGTGAGCGGGGTAGAGTCTACATTAACCGCAAGGGATACCCCTCCATCAACTGCCAGGTCGTGTGTGATGCCCAGGGCATAATAATGAATGTGTGTGCTGGCTGCCCTGGGAGCTACCACGATTCCCACATCTGGCATCTGACGCAGCTGTACCAATCATTTGCCAATGGGGACTTCCCACACGGACACCTAGTGGGGATGCAGGTTATGCACTTGAGCCATGGCTGATGACACCCATCAGAAATGCACACACACCTGAACAGGAACGCCATAATGAGGCACACGCACAAACACGTAATATCATAGAGCGTGTGTTTGGGCTGCTCAAGTCACGGTTCCGGTGTCTGAACACATCTGGTGGAGCTTTGCAGTACACACCAACTACATGTACCCAAATGATCATGATATGTGCTATGCTACATAATATGATCCTGCGGAAACAGCTGCAGCAGGACCAGCACAGGGCTGGGCCAAACATCCCCACCATTGCCAAGGCCACCACAGGCAGGGGGTGACTCGGAGGAGGAACAATCTGACCTTGTCCCAGTAGGCAGAAGGAGGCGTGCCCAGTATGCCCTGGCCTTGGCAAAGAGGCAACGCATAGCACATACGCTTGGTCAGTAGGAACACTGGGACTGATACCCGCTCTGACTCACTCATACAGTAACAGGGATGCCTAACATGACACAACCTGCTTCCAAATGTACAGGAGTGTAGTATGTGTATCCGACAGAGGTGGCCCTGCAGCACCACCTGAGGCATGAATGCCATGTGTTAAGTAATGTAATATCATGTACAATATGCACACCTGAGGACCCCAACTAACATCCATATCCACGCATATGACCCTGCGGAACCAGCTGCACGTCATACAGTGATGTACATGTGCAAAAACATGGAACAAGATACAAAATGAGGGTGTCTAGCAATAAATAGCATGGATAACCACACACCCATGTCTGTACCACAACAAGAAGCAACATGGAATAGCCATGGTCAAAAACCAATGGCTAAAACCGACTACTACTATATAGCCTGCTGCAGACCACTGTCCTAATAGCAGGAACTGCCCCAGGCCTATGTCCATAGGTTCATACTAGGCTATCTGCCCTAGGGCATTAATAAGCCTAGGCCAGAGTTTTGTGGCATCTGCCACCCCTGCAAGTTGATGGATAATATGCCCATTATTTTGCTGTGCCTCTGTCAAGCAGTGATACTGAGGTTATCCCTGGGGTATACCTGCAATCTCCCATCCATTGGTCAAGATCTCACTTGAACAAAGCCAGTGAGGTGCTCAGCCCCACATGTACCAGGATGTTGTTCCACAGCATATGGACTCTCTGGGTGATGAATCTGTCCCTCCAGCACATCCTATTAATATCTGTGTTGAGGTTTAGGTCTCCTGCCCTTGTAGTTCTGGTGGATGTAGAGGTCTTGAAGTGAAGCATGTTCATAAAGTCTGGGTTGGACATAGCCTTGTATGTCAGGCACAGGTCACCTCTGAGCAGTCAGTAAGTGACTGAATACAGCTGGAATTCCTTCAGTCGGGCAGCATAAGAAATATGTTTGAGACCCTTTCACCTCCTGTCGAGGAATTTGTGGGCCCATCCAATCTGAATGGGGCAGTGTATGCAATCATTGGTGTGATGAGTACAGGGAACGATGACCTCCCTTGATCTAGATGTGAATCACTGCATGATGAGGTGGCCAATGTAGAAGGCCTTCCAAACTACCCTGGCAATGTGAGTGTCAAGCAAAGGTCACTGTCAACCTGGGTGCCCAGGTCCCTGATAACCTACGTTGTGCTTAGAGGATTGCCACCTAGATGGGAAGTAGTGGTAACCTTGTTCTTCCTGAAGGGTATGGCTATGCATTGTTTAGTGTTTAATGTAAGGCCATGGCCGTGGCACCAGTTATCTGTGTCTATGAGACCCTTCTGAAGGATGTCTGTGTCAGATGGGTTTCCAGCTATGCTTCCCAGTTTGCAGTCATCTTCAAACTTTGTCAGCCATAATCCTCCTGTGTTTGCTCGTACTTCTGAAAAGTAGATACTGAACAAATGTGGGCCCAGGACTGAGCCCTGTGGGACACCACTTGTGACAGCTCTGGAGTGTGAACTGGCACCAGCAACTTTGACCCTGTGTGTTCCGTCACTTAGCCAGTTTGCAACCCATGCTGTGATGTATGGGTTCACAATTAAGCTGGTGATGTTTTCAATGATACCTGAGTGGGGTATTGTGTCGAAAGCCTTTGCCAGGTCAAGGTAGGCTGTGTGGACTGCCTTGCCCACGTCAATGGCCTGGGTGAGTGTTTTGAAAAAGTCAACCAAGTTTAAAAGGCATGATCTGCCCTTGACAAAGCCAAACTGGATTGGATCCAATGTCTGCAAGTCCCCTATGTCTTCATTTAGAATTCCCATTATGATCCTCTCCATAGCTTAGCAGAACAGGCTTGTCAAGCTGATGGGATGGTAGTTTCTGGGGTTGGTGGAGGCACCTCCTTTGTGAAGTGGGTCTACCATTGCTGTATGCCACTCCTTGGGAACATATCCTGAGGTGAGGCTAAGATTAAACAGCTGCCCTAACTGCGGGTGTAATTACTCATTGAGTTCATGGAGCACACAACTGGGGACACCATCTGGTCCCATGGATAAAGTGTTTTCTGCCTTGGATTGAGCAGTTCCCACCCCAGCAGTGGAGATGTTTGGGGGCTACAATCCTCTGGTGTACATACCCCCAGTTGGGGGAGAAATCTGCACTGAACCTGTCAGTCAGTATGTTGCCAATGTCTGTAGGTGCAGTGATATCAACATTATTCTGAACTAAGTCTGAGCATATCTGGGAGTTTCCTCCCAGGTTTCAAACATAGGTAAAAAGGCCTCATGATTGTCCCTGGAGTCCTGAGTGGGTTTACTCTCAAAACATGCCTCGGATGATTGTATGCGGGAACCCAGTGTTTTACTCACAATGAGCACGGGTGTCTTCCCCCACGGATTACGCTCTATCTTGTAGTAGCTCCTTCCTTGTGTTGTACAGCTTGTTTATGGCTAGGGTCCACCAGACTGGATGCTTGCCTGTGGTACAAAGAGTCATTATTATTTGGGATTGCCTGAACCATGCAGTCCTGGAGGTGCTGGTAGAAGGCATTTCTAAGTGATACAGTGGCTTGGGTAATGGTGTCTGCTGGCCTGGGGGCCTTGAAAGAGACCACACCAGTCCTCAGAAATGTGAAGTCGGCATTTGAGAAGGTCTTCACCGTTTCATTTCCCATCTGGGGTGTGGGTGGGATGTGGACTCCCACTGAGAGTAGTCCATGATCTGATCTCACCAATGATGGGTATATGTCTGGTGTTGAACAGTGTGACCCCATGTTCGTGATGATGTGTTCTAGTATGTTGCCTCCACTTGAGGGGATTGGGACCAGTTGTTCCATGGCATTTCAGTGTATGAACTCTTGGAACCTTTGTGTTAGAGTGTTGTGGCATGATTAGTGATCCCAGTCTGTATGTGGATAGTTGGAATCACCCAGTAGGATGGTGTTTGGAGATACATTTATCCCCTTCAGTGTTTGCAGGATAGCTGTGTGAGGTACCTGAGTTTGAGCGGGTGGCATGTAACATGCTACAAACTGCAGAGCAGTCTTGCCTACGGTCACTGGCACCTGGATGGTCTCCGATGCATCGTGTGTTGCCACCAACCATGAGGTGAGGGTGTCCTTGATGAATATGGACACCCACCATCCTTCTTGGTGTTGTCGGGATGCTGGTGCCGGAATGCATGATATGAGGTAACACCCGATAGTGCCAGGGTGCTGTCAGAAGCTGTGAACCAGGTTTCAGGCACAGCACAGACATCAATGTGCTACATACTGAGAAGGGCATAGAGTGTGTGCAGCTTGAGGTTGAGACCTTGGGCATTGAGCAGCATTACCCTTAGTGTCTTTCCTTTACTGTGTTCTAGGGTGGTAGGTGTAGAATCTGAATCTTGCATAAAAAAGGCACAATGGGGGTGTCAAGAGCATCATCTGAAATCCGGAAGCCCAGGGGTGACAGGTGCAAGCCGTCCCTTGCAAATCACCGTGGCCTGTCCAGCATGTCATCTCAGGCAGACAGACATTGGACCCCCTTAGAATGACATCATAGTCTAAGCAAAATACTACAGCTGATCATCTTGTCTCTGTTTATGTGGCATCATACTTGGTGAAGGTAGGATACAGCCGAAGGTCAGGGTCATACCTGCCTGGCCTACATAATCAGAAGGATCCTCTATGTCTCTTTCCATGTAGTCCAGGGAGGTACATCTCAGGTCGTTCACACCAGCATGGATTATGACTGGGTCAGACCTGTACTTGCAGTTTAGTGACCTGAGTGCTTGCATTATGTGGTGGATTCCAGTGCCCGATAGGCAGCTTACTGTGACCTCCTCTGTACCTGATCTGGTGAGTGGGACATCAGTGTGTCTGACTATGGAGTCACCTATGACAAGTGTGTCTGGCATTGTGTTTGGCCTTAAGGGCTGTGACTGTTTGGCACACCAACTCTGTGGTCAATGTGTTGCATGTGCTGTGCCCTGTGGAGGCAGTTGTGTGAGTGTCTGCTGTGGTGGCCACCGCCATTCTGGTAGACTTCTGATCAGAGCCTCCGAGAGTGTCTCTGTGTGTCTATGTGTATGATCTTAAGTTGTGACAGTGCCATGTGAGACTGGATTAAAGATGTGTGTGTGGTTACCTTCACCCTCTCTCTGGTCTTGCTAGTCCTATGTTGAGAGAGCTCAGCCTCCACTTTGGCTATATAGTTGCATCTCTCACATGTATGTGTGTTTTATGGCAGAAGGAGAGGGTTGTCAGTGTACATGAGGCAACTGTAACAGTGCCTCAATATTCTCAGGTTCACCAGCTGAGCAGGAGAGGACACTAGCAACTGATCCCTAGACATGCTAGAAGGAATAGACAAAACAATGTTGGAATACAGGGAGATATCAAGGCCCCCAAGCCACATCATACTGTTTGATTGACAATAGCTACACATACACCGGTGTTTCATAGTGTCATAGTGTACTACTAGGCTATCTGCCCTAGTGCATGTATAAGCCTAGCCATAGTGATGTGGCTATTGCCACCCCTTATAGTGGTAATAAGTGTACAGAACAGATTCTGAATATTGTGCCTCTGACTTAGTAGTGACACATTATGACCCCTTACGTAATTGAATAACATGACTGTGTCTCTGTCTAGTCTGTGCCTCCGTCTCATATGCAGTTGTCCAGATGTCTCCTGAAGAGAGTCAGTGAGGGACTCTGTCAAACATGAACTGGGATACTCTGCTAGAGTGTGAGATTCCTCTGAGTTATGACTCTGTCCCTCCAGCATGTCCTATACATGTATGTGCTGAGGTTCAAATACTCAGCTCTCATGGCTCTGGTGGATTTGGATTGCTTGCAGTGGAGTATGTCCACCAAATCCTGATTGGACATGGTCTTGTATGTCAGGCATAGGTCACCTGTAAGTATGCGGTATGACACTGAACAAAGCTGGACTTCCTCTATTCTGGAAGCATATGACATGTGTTGAAGAACCCTGATCTTCATGGTAGGTACTTTTCGGGTGCAAAGGTGCAAAAGGCAGGATCTGCCCTGTACAAAGCTGAACTAGGTGGGAACAAGGGTCCGTAGGTCAGTAATTTCTGTGTAAGAGCTCCATGACTCCTCCCATATCTTTGCAGACAAGGCTGGTTAAGCCTGTGTGGTGGTAGTTGCCATGGTCTGTGGAGGCATCCCCCTTGTGGAGTGGGACCACTGTTGCCGTATGCCAGTGTTCAGGTACATATCCTGTAGCAAGACTAAGGTTAAATAGCAGTTGTATATATGGGTCCAGCCCCTTCTGGAGTTCACATAGCATGCAACTGGAGATACCAGCAGGTCCCATGGATGCTGTGTACTTGTCTTTGCTGAGTGTGGCTCTCACATGGACATCCAAGATGACAGTGAGGTTACATACAGCAGTGATAACTATCTTGTTTTGGGGGTGAGGGAGGGGTAAATCGCACTGAAGCTGTCCGGAATGTTGCCAATATCTGTCAGGTCACTGGAATATATGTTGTTGTGTACCAACTCTGAGCATATCCGAGGGTTCACAACCAGGTGTCTGACATAACTGAAGAAAGCAGTGTGGTTACCTTCATTGTCTTTGGTGATTTATGCCCCCAAGTTGACCTTGCATGTCTTTATGAGATAATGTAGCTTTCTACTAGTGCTGATCACAGCTGTCTTCCCCTTGGAGATGTAGCTCTGTCTTGCATTAGTAACCCTCATCTGTCATACAGTTTGTTTATGGCTGGGGTCCACCAGACAGGACACTTTCCCTTTGTGGAGAGGGTCCTGTTTTCAGTTGTGATTGTATGGTCCATGCTGTCTGACATCTAGCTAAGGGAGGTCATTCTGGTTCTGCAGTTATCTTTCATCAGCATTAGAAATGACCACAACAGCCCCTGTGGGTGTACCTCATGCACACACATCCAGCACCTGTAAAGTCCACAACAGTACCTCACCAGGAGTATGACAGAGCTGGAACACATGTAATGTGTAGTCTGATTAAACAGAGTGCAGCTCCACACACTGCCATGCTGTCCACCCAGATGCAAGCTGTGCCTGATGTAGAAAGCCATGTCCAAGCTGGAATCAATGCACATGCTGCACCTTGTACAATCTGAATGGCAGGGAGCTATGCACATGAGGGACCTGAACCCCAGCACTGACATATATAGGACAGGCTGTACTGCATTATCCAAAACACAGAAGCCACCCCACACATGAGTAAACTACCAGTACAGGTTGTCCATAGAGACACTGGTTGAGTCCCTCAACAGGAATCCTAATGAGTGGATGGGAGATGGGAGGTTTACCCTGGGTATCAATGTTATGTCACAGGTAGACAGAGGCACAGTATACTAAACAAGACATATGACATGTCGAACTACGCTTACAATGTGTTGATGGACAAACACATTCTCCGACTAGCATTAGGTCAAGATACCTCTTGAACACAGCCAGCAAGGTGCTCTGCCTCAAATGGACCAGGATTGTATTCCACAGCATAGGGAGTCTCCGAGTGATAACTCCATCCCTCCAACATGTCCAACATACATCCCTGCTAAGGTGTAAGTCACCTGCACTAGTGGTTCAGGTGGATCTTCTGAGTCTGAGGTGGAGCATGCCCATTAATCTCTGTTTGGACATGGCCTCGCATGTCAGGCACATGTCACCTCTAAGCAGACGGTATGTGAGTGAATAGAGTGTGAGTGTCTTCAATCTGGCAGCATATGACAGCTGTTGGGGTTCCTTGATCCTTTAGGTAGGGGACAGTCAGGGTGTCTCCAATTGCTGCAGATGTTGGGTGAGATACAGCCAGAATAGGGCATTTGACTCGATCACCGGTCTGATAAGTGAAGAGTACAGGGGAACAATGACCCACTAGATCTGGATGTGAATCCCAGCCTGATCAGGTGGGCAATGTAGAAGGTCTTCCTAGCCACTTTAGCAATGTGAGTCTCAGAAGAATGGCGACTGTTAACCTGGGTCCCCAGGTCCATGATAACCTCCTCTGTGCTTAGAGGATTGCCACCTATATGGTAGCTTGGGGTCACCTTGCTTTTCCTGAAGGGTATGTCTACACATGTTGTGCACTCTGACTTCAGGCCATGGCCCTGGCACCAGCTATCAGTTACTGTGAGTCCCTTCTGAAGGATATCTGTGTGTGATGCACTGTCCACTATGGTGCCCAGTGTGCAGTCATCTGCTAACATTGTCATCCAAAGTCCTCCCATGTTGGCCTGTACTTCTGGGAAGTACATGACAAACAATGGGGGCCAAGGACTGAGCCCTGTGTGACACCACCTGTGACCAGCCTGGAGTCTAACATAGTGCCAGCAACTCTAACCCAGTTTGCAACCCATCTTGTGACATATGGGTTTACATTTCAGTTGTTAGGGTTTTCCACAATACCTGAGTGGGGTATTGTGTTGAAAGTGTTTGCAAGGCCAAGGTAGGCTGTATGGACTGCCTTTCCCCAACAATGGCCTAAGTGACCAATTTGAAGATGTCAACCCAGTACAAAAGGCATGATCTGCCCTGACCAAGCCAAAATGGGATGGGTACAATGTCTGCATGTCCCCTATATCTTTGTTTATGAGCTCAATTATGATCCTCTCCATAGATTTGCAGACTACACTTGTTAAGCTTATGGGGCAGCAATTAACAGGGTCTGTAGAGGCACTGCCTTTGTGCAGATGTGCACAACTGGACCCTAACCAGGCTGTTGTGCACACTATGGAAATGTAAAGCAGTGATAGGACTAAAGCCCAGGATACTGACCACCACAGTGAAAGTACTGAAACACTACACTAGACAGTGCTACAGTGTTAGGTCAGTATGAACGGATGTTGACAATTGTGTGCAAAGTATCCCATGCAAAACCTGCAGGCACAGTATACTCCCTGTTTTGTTCACACAAAGCATTCGGACAGTAACTACACAACATGGCACAGAACACACAACCATAAACTGCAGGTATTTGTTGAAGGTCACACTCATCCACAAATGTGATGGGCTGCAGAGTTCAACATATGTAAAGCCCACACTGGGCATGCTCATACACTTAGATAAATGAGACATCTTTCACACAACATGCCACGGGAAGGCTGAACTGGGCATGCTCACACACTTGGTCCAAATGTTACCCCTAGCAAATGTGAAAACACACCAGAGGATGCTCATCCCCTTTTCTAGACACTGATCATGTAAGCACCCTATAAGTATATTGGAGAAAAGAATTCTCTCAGTAATCCGAATAGCGCGCTCCGCTAATGCGTACGTCTCTAGTGTCATAACATAGTTAGGTAGGGGTTTGAATCCAGCAGGTGGCAAGTGTGTGTGAAGGGGTGTAAGTGTGTATGAAAGAAACATTCCTTTTGGCAACTGGGAAAACACACCACAGGATGATCATTCCACTTTCTAAACTCTGATGATGTCAGCACCCTATAAGTATATCAGGGGAAAAGAAATTCCCCAGTAATGCGACTAGCCCGCTGTGCTAATGCGTCCGTCTCTAGTGTCATAACATAGTTAGGTAGGGGTTTGAATCCAGCAGGTGGCAAGTGTGTGTGAAGGGGGGTAAGGATGTATGAAAGAAACATCCCTTTTGGCAACTGGGAAAACACACCACAGGATGATCATTCCACTTTCTAAACTCTGATGATGTCAGCACCCTATAAGTATATCAGGGGAAAAGAAATTCCCCAGTAATGCGAATAGCGCGCTGTGCTAATGCGTCTGTCTCTAGTGTCATAACATAGTTAGGTAGGGGTTTGAATCCAGCAGGTGGCAAGTGTGTGTGTATTAAAGAAACATCCCTTTTGGCAACTGGGAAAACACACCACAGGATGATCATTCCACTTTCTAAACTCTGATGATGTCAGCACCCTATAAGTATATCAGGGGAAAGGAAATTCCAGTAATGCAAATAGCGCTGCGCTAATGCGTCTGTCTCTAGTGTCATAACATAGTTAGGTAGGGGTTTGAATCCAGCAGGTGGCAAGTGTGTGTGAAGGGGGGTAAGTAAGTGTGTATGAAAGAAACATCCCTTTTGGCAACTGGGAAAACACACCACAGGATGATCATTCCACTTTCTAGACTCTGATGATGTCAGCACCCTATAAGTATATTGGAGAAAAGGATTCTCTCAGTAATGCGAATAGCGTGCCGTGCTAATGCGTCTGTCTGTAGTGTCATAACATAGTTAGGTAGGGGTTTGAATCCAGCAGGTGGCAAGTGTGTGTGAAGGGGGGGTAAGTGTGTATGAAAGAAACATGCCTTTTGGCAACTGGGAAAACACACCACAGGATGATCACTCCACTTTCTAGACTCTGATGATGTCAGCACCCTATAAGTATATCAGGGGAAAGGAAATCCCCCAGTAATGCGAATAGCGCGCTGTGCTAATGCGTCCGTCTGTAGTGTCTTAACATAGTTAGGTAGGGGTTTGAATCCAGCAGGTGGCAAGTGTGTATGAAGGGGGGGTAAGTGTGTATGAAAGAAGCATCCCTTTTGGCAACTGTGAAAACACACTACAGGATGCACATACCCCTTTCTAAACGATATCACAATTATGTATGGCTTTTGATTACAGACATGCCATGTGTGTTGTGCACACACAGAATGCCTATGTGTGTGGGTTGTCCCTCACAATAATGCATGACATTGATTACACCGGTTATGGCAATGAACACATGCTGTATGTGTGTGCCAAATACACATATGTACCTGTGACTTTCAATAGTTACCATGTGTGATGCCTGCCACATGTGAATACATGGTATTTGCACAGGGTAACATTATGACCGTGGTCTTCTGTGCAGATGCTGCATGTGGGATGTGTATATACAGTGTGAGATGTAGATGCTATCAGCCTAGTAGTGAGGGATGCACACCTGGTCTGGGGCATAAAGTCTACATGTTGTTAATGTACAGGAGTTGCATGTTCTCACCTGTTGTGGGAGTGGTAAGACAGTATTCCATAGCAATGCAGTGACTGCATGCTAAGAACCATTCAGCTAGGGTGTTGTAGCTACACTTATTCATTAGCATTCATTAATTTGTCGGAATCCCTGGTGAGGGTCTGATGCCAACCAAGGTCAGGGGTCTACCAGCCTGTGTCACTTGCTCAGTGATCCCTTCCATGTTCCCTATCACGTATCCCAGTGAGCGACATCCCACATCAGCTGTGGTGGCATGGACAATGACTGAGTCATGTGTCCATGCATCTGACTGACTTGTATGTTGTTGTTACAGTTTGGCCATGTGTTTCCATCTCATACATGTGATGTACATCAATGGGTAGGGATAGGGTTGACTGTGTACATGTGGCAGCTGTGACATTACTACATGACACACATATTCCACAACTGTACCATAGAGGTGACTGACAACTGACCTTTGCACATGCTACCGGAGTATTGAGATTACATTGGTGATTGACAGCACATAGGGCCAATGGTGAAAAAGAGACATAGGTCCATAGGTTCGTACAGGGATATCTGCCCAGGGCATGTATCCACCTAGCCAGAATGTGCGTGCCTTTCAACATGCATTGTGAATCTGTCTTGCTATGCCCTTTTCCAAGGTTAGTATACTGTGCCTCTTTCTCCCAGTGACACATAAGTGATACCCAGGGTAACCCTACAATGTCACATCCAGTCATTAATATCACTCTTGAAGATAGTCACTGAGTCAGTCTGCCTAACCTCTATTGGGATAATAATCAGGAATGAAGGGAGCCTCTGAGTTGCGAATGTGCCCCTCCACCATGTCCTATGTATATCACTCCTGAGGTTCAAGTATTTCCAGTGTGTATCCTGGTGGGATCTGGATATTCTGAGATGCAGCATGGCCATTACGTGAGGGTATGACCTGGCCTTCTATGTCAGGCACAGATTGCCTATGAAGAGGCAGTATGTCACTGAGTAGAGCTGCTGCTACTTTAACCAGTCAGTATGTGGCATCTGTTTGAGCACTTTGATCCCCTTGTCGAGGTACATATGTGGTAGCCCCAGTTGCTGCAGGTGTCTGGTAAGGTGCATGCCGACAGGTTCATCATAGTCAATTATGGGCATGATGAGGGATGAGTAAAGGGGCACAATGTCCTCCCCTGGCCTACATGTGGATCCCATGATGATGTGGCCCATATAACATGCTTACCTAACCACTTTGTCCATGTTGTTGTCAAATGGTAGAATGCTATCAACCTCATGTACCCCAAGGTCCATAATTCCTTGGTCTGCACTTACTGGATTAACACATATGTGGTACATTGTGGTCACTTAGTGTTTGACAAAGGGATGACTATACTCTTTCTGTCATTCACGTTGAGGCCATGGCTGTGGCACAAGTCGTGTGTTTGCAAGAGTCCCATTTGGAGGATGCGTGTGTTAGCTGTTGAGTTGATTATGGTGTTCGGTCTGCAGTCACCTGCGACTTGCTGAGCCACAGTACTTCCATGATGGCCTGTACCTATGACAAATATATAATGAACATGACAGCTCCTAGGGCTGTGCCTTGTGGGACACCACTTGTACCAGGTTGGAGGCTGACATGGCTCCAGCAATTCTACCATGTGTGTTCTGCCCTTGAGCCACTGTGCAATACCCATAGTGACATAGGGGTTATTATGTACACTGGTGAGCTTCCTAGAATGCACAAGTGGGGTATTGTATCCAAGGCTTATGCAAGGTCCAGGTAGGCTGTGTGGACCTCCTACCCCTTGACAGTGGCCTTGGTGACTGTTTCAAACAAAGCAAACAGGTTTGATAGGCAGGATTTGCCATTGACAAAGCCAAACTGTGTATGGTGACATGTCTGTAGGTCCACAATATCTAGATATGTGAGGTTCATGATGATCCTTGCCATAGCTTTGCAGACAAAGCTAGTCAGACATATGGGGTGAGTAGTGTCCAGGATCCGTGACAGCACCACCTGCATGTTGAGGGACCACTGTTGCTGTATGCCACTCTCTGGCCACATATCGTGTATTAAGGCTGGGATTGAACAGTGGTGTTATGTCTGGGTGTAGCTCTTCTCGTGGTTCATGTAGGACACAGCCTGGGACACTGTCTGGTCCCATTGATGCAGTGTTTATTGCTTTGGGAAGGGCATCTCTTACCTGAGCATCTGTGATGTCAGGGGGGGGGAAGCACTGTGCTGCGAGACATATGTTCCCTTTTGGTGTGGTGGGGAGAGAAGGCAGCACTGAACCTGTCCACTAGGATGATGGCAATGTCTGTGTGTTTTATATTTTGTGTGACATATTGTATTACCTCTGAGCATATCTGGGTAGTACCACTCAGGTTACTAACATAACTACAGGCAGCCTTGTGATTATCCTCAGTGGCTTGTGGAATCCTCTCTCAAAGATGGCCTTAGACAATCATATGGGTGCCTGTAGTTGTCATCCAATACTCATCAGTGGTGCCTTCACATTTTGGGAGGTTGTTGTATAATGTAGTGGCGCCATCCTTCTATTGTATAGTGTGTTTATGGCTGGTGTCCGGCGCCCACGACATCTGCCTTTGGAGAATTGGGTCATGCTTTCATATGTGGCTTCATGATCCATGCATTCCTGAATGTGTCCACAGAATGACTCTATACAGGTATCTGCAGTCTGGTCCATATTTTCAACAGGCCTTGGGCCTTTGAAGGTTTCCACATCATTTATGAGGGGTGTGCACTTGCTTGACATGAGCTGTTGACAGACGTGCGCCCTCCAGACAGAGCAAGGGAGGGTCACAGTCAGCTACCTGTTGGGACGTACCTCCCTGGACCACATGGAAAGAGACACAGAGGAGCTCTTACAGCACCCTCTCAAACTCAGGTCTCCCACACAGCCTTCATGCTGACACAGGAGAGTTTAGATTACTCTGCAAACACCATCATACTGGGTGATGCCAGCTACCCAAACATAGACTGTGAACATTACACAAGCCACAATACCCAAGCTCTAAGGTTCCCATTGATCGGACATTCTTTGGCTATGGAACAGGTAACCAACTTTCACACAAGAGGGGCAGATATAGTAGAGCTGATCTTTACAAACATGAGTACAAACTGCTCACCACTGGGAGTATATCCCTCATTGTTGCAATCAAACCATATACTAATCACACTGGAGTTCTGGATCCCCCACATATGCAAACCTCCAACACATCGATGTGTGTGTGTGGGAAATGTCCCTATTAGCAACCGTGACAGTATGGTACAGGATGCAGATCCCCCTTTGAAACAGTGATGATGTCAGGACTGTATAACTATATCACCTGTAGTAAAGTCCTCAAGTAATCTGCATAGCGCGCTCTGCTAATGTGTCTTTCTTCAGTGTCATAACGTAGTTAGGTGGGGGTTTGAATCCTGCAAAGGGAATGTATGTGTGGTTTATGTGTGTGCACTATGCTGGGAGGGTTAACTGCCTTTTGCCAACTGGGAGAACACACTACAGGGTGCACATCCCTCCTCCTACACACAGATGATGTCAGCACCCTCTAAGTACAGCATTAGTAAAGATTTCTCCAACTACTGCAAATAGCACACTCTGCTAATGTGTCTGTTTCTACTGTCATTGCACAGTTAGGTATGGGTTTGAATCTTGCAAATGGAAAGTATGTGTTTTACTGTTGGTGGGGTTAGTGTGTGTGCACAATGATGGGGTGGGATGTGGCTTTTGCCACATGGGGCTATGCACTGCAGGGTGGTCATTACCCTTAACAAGCAGTGATGTTGATAGCACCCTATACAAACAAAACTACAAAACAGAAGGTGGTGGTACTGATAACACATGTAAGGTAACACTTCTTCAAGTAATGTCCACAGAGCGGAGTAGGATAATCAAACAATTCTTTTATTCTATACAGACAACATGACAACAGACAACTAACTGCCAGTACTCAGTATAGTGTTACATGCTACTGTAACACGCACATGTACCGAATATACCTAGATAGTGTTCTGAAGCCTGAATGTGGCAAGTGTGTGGATGTGGGATGTGTCTGTGTGTGCATTTCCGTATGGGAAACATGTTTGCTGTGGCAATCAGGGTACTACAGTACCTGATGCACATTACATCTTCCAACTGATGAGGTTGCCTGAACCCTGTGAGTACAGGTAGAGAAGGGGATGCCAGTAGTAAACAACATAGTGCACTTCTGAAATGTGTACCTGTCATGTATCAACAGCTACTCATGTAGGGTGATAAATAATGGGAATGGCAGGTGAGCGTGTGCATGTGTGTGGGTAGCAGGGTGTGTATAAATGCATGTGTGACAGAACAGATACATGTAGCTGAATCTACATAACAGCACAAGATGCGCATTGCCATAGTCAATGTTAGCATGTGATGGTGTGCAGCTGGTACACTTTGTTAAGTAGTATGGGTGCAGATAACAATTGAGGACATTCATACAGTTACTGCAGCAGGACTGCTGGGATATACACACATTTATACTGCAACAGTCAACAGTTACCAACATGTTACTACTTATACACATCTATGTAGTCACCCTGTGCATCAGCAACGTGTTTACCTTTACCTGCACCGATGTTGTAGTATGCAGGAGGTGGCACAGTGTCATCATATGCACAGGGTGTGGGTTAGGTATGCCCAAGCCGGCCACTGGTAACACCAATTGACATGTGTGTGTGTGTGTGTGTTTGTGAGGGGCAGCAGTACAGGGTGGACCGTTGTTGGTGCAGTGTGTGTGTGTATGTGTTTGCCCTAGGTGTTAGGTTTCCAGGTTTCTGCATGTGTGTAAGCATGCACACAGTCCCACATAATGGTTGCCATGTACAGGGTTTTGTGGACAGCCACAGACTGCACCTGTCAGGTCATCCAGATCAGTGTCTGTGGGCACGGACATGGTACCTGTGCCTGGCAGGGGTGCTACGGACGTATCTGGTACTAACCCAGACTGGGTACTGTCATCGGAAGCAGGGGTGTGTTGACTGGACACAGTTCCCTGTTGGGACTGTCCAGAGCCACGTGCACGTGCTCTCCTGGGGTCTGGATGACAGCACAGACCCAGCATTGCTGGGGCTGGTGCTGGCACTTGAGGCGCGTGAGTGGGCCCGTTGTCGTCCGCGGCCACTGCCAGCTGGTGCTCTTGCTGGCATACGGCCACGTCGACGCCGCAAACGCACACCATCGCCCTGGCCCATGGACATCTGGTTGTGGAGCAGCTGTTCTATGCCCCCACAACGTCTGTCAACGACATCTGTGAAGTTACGGATAGCATTCGCAACATCATGCATGCCGTCTGTCATGGCTATGCGACATGCTCTCAGCTCCCTCAGACCCTGTCTGGTGTACCTTTCCATACGTGCCTGTGCCTGCATGACAGTTCTAAACATAGTGGAGGTTGACATACCTCCTTGGGCACGTCAGCCAGAGGCAGTACGGCCACGGATGCCCCCACGAGAACCCATGGGCGACTGTCTGTGTGGTACCATTGGAGGCCTCTGCACATGGCTGCCTTGTGAGGATGCATGTACCACAGGTACCACATTACCCTGATCTATGCCCACTGCTGACTGTCCATCACCTAGGGACAATGGTGACAAAGGATGTAACGGCAGGATGACTGTGCACATTGACGGGGTTGAAAGCTGTGTACTGTCAATTGGCTGACCAATGGCGGACCCAGACACACCTTCCTGCACCATTACAGACATTTCATCATCATCTGTACCTGGGGCACAAGATTCAGGTTCCCTGCTGCAGGTCACCAGAGCAGCACCAGAACCTACGGGAGGAAAACATGGAACACAGATTACAGTCTCAATACATATTTGAAAGAGATGCACTTCAATACTAATGCACACATTCAGAAATGGACACATGCACTCATGGACACTAACACACATGCACACTTGGGCACAGGCACACTTGCACACATGCACACCCCACAGTAAACACACACATCAGTACCGTGTTACACTACTCAATTTACTACCTGTCAATTACAGTTATTGTGAACACAGTCACCAGCATGTCTACTACAGAGTTACACTACTCTTCCTAGTTTTATAAATTGTTTTACAGATAATTTTAAAAGACTCACCAGCATGTATGGCCTGCCTCATTGCTACATGGGAGGGACCTGGAAGTGTGAAGAGAGTAATGTCAGTGGGCACATGTGTGCCATTCATTTTGCACATGATATAGTACAGTAGTACACTAGTTCCCTTATACACATCAGCTGCACATCATGTCTGTATATATATCATGATGACAGATACATACCACATGCACACCTTATGCGTGCATGAAGTAACAGCGTACAGAACAGTCATATGTACATACCAGGAGTTAACTCTAATCTCACCCTTACCTCTCTTCAAACGTCAACTCAAACTGTACTTCCAAAACCACTGGCTTTGTTCTTCTTGGAGTCCAGGCTAACGTCCCTCTCCCTACCCTCTCTTCACCTTTAACCCCTCATTGTGCATAGAAACTAGCTTCTACCCTGTTTCTTTCACCTTGATGTCCTTCTGTGCTCTGACCTACTTCTCCCATCCCTCCCACCTCCTCTTGACTGTCTTCCTTCTTTTCCTCACTTCACTTCTTGACTCCTGCCTCTTCCATATCATTGTATCTGTCATACTCCTTCTACTTCTCTACCCTTCTGAGCCCTAACTATTATGTATATGGCTTTTGCCTTATTGCATAACCATTATGCTTTAGGTAGGATTGCTTTGAAACCAACGGTACATTGTGTATGACTCTAAACTGTTTGACTTCCTTACATGTATGTTGATTTAATTAACAGGCTGGTGTACAATTCTATTATGTTGGCTGTCTGTATTGACAACTTGTCTGTCTGCCTTTATTACGTTATGTGTGGAGCTTTTCTCCACAGGCCTCTACTGAAAATTAACTTATATCCAGCTAGACTATCTGGGTCAACAAATGTAAAAGTAATAACAATAAATGAATATGGCATCTTACCTGCACGCTCGCTGTCTTGCTGCTGTGTGGATCCAACCTCCATCAGGATGCATGATGGTTGCTGTTGTTCTGGGGCTGGATCCACAACACTTAGCAGTAGCCCCTCCTGTCTGGTGAGGGGGGGATGTGTGGCCACCCCCTACCTGTGGCAGCCTGTTGCCTGCGGATATCTGCAGCACGCTGGCGGACATTTCTTATCAAATCACTGCAGTGATGTCTCACCTGCTCATATGTCCTATCATGCATGCCAACATCATTTATCCTGCTAACAAGGTTTTGCCACAGTGCAGACCTCTCCTGCTGATTCTGGGTGGTGCGTGAGAACAGGATGGCATAGTCACGCACCAGGCTCTGGTGGATCACGTCATCCTCTGCAGCAAAGTAGGCAGGATTCCGTTTAGGTGCCATGTCTATCTGGAAAGGTACACAAACAGGTTATCAGCATAGTATCTCAACAATACATGGTACACATTCTATACAGGTAGTGTTAACTTCTACTTATTACTGATTGGTTAAAACCTGATTACAGTGTAGCTATCATTCTATGTCATTTGTACTAAGTATTTGGCCTTCAGACCAGTTGTTTTACATTAGGGAGGTTGGTGGCAAGCACTGTGGTGGCAGGACACATATCTTTCATCCATTGAAGTTGGGAACTGCTGATTGTGGGCCCAGTGTACAAGTGTATTACTTCTGGTATGGGCAGTTGGCCTTCAGGCCAGTTATTTAACATTAACGAGGTTTGTGGTCTGCACTCATGTGTGACAATAGGCTGTACTCTGCCATTCATAGCTGGGAACATCTGGTTTCAGGTTTATAGTGCCTGCATATCTGAGCTGTATCTTACTGACATTGCTACACCTTGTTTTTTGTAGCAAACACTACATCCAGGCCTCCTGCATCTACCTTTGTTTATATGCTTGTTATCTGTTAGCTTGTTATTTCACTGGTATGCTACTTCCACATAGTACACATCTTTGCAACACATCTGTGACTCACTACTGTTATCTGCATTGCTTACTGTATGTACTTCCATGTTACACATGACAGCAAGTGACTGCTTGTCATTGTTGCATTTACTTCATTGTGACACATTGCACTTAGGTTACCTGGCATTTGCTCACTGATGCGTTTATATCAGTCAGCAGTTGTAGGTAATGTCAGTACACCCTCACTCCCCACTGGACCTTGTTTTCAATCATTAGTGATTACAGAGTTCACAATAGTATTCTAGCATGTCCAGAGGTCAGTTGTCAGTTCCCTCCTCAGTCCAGCTGGTGAGTGTGGTACTCCAGAGACAATGTTAGAACAGATGCATGTACACAGACAACCCTCCTCCTAACAACAAATTCAAACTCATGTGAGTGATGCAACCATATACCAGACTGGAGGCTAGGCTCTGTCTACTCAATACCGCCATAACCAGTCACGTGGCAAAGGGGATCACTCACTACACTTCCAGTCTCACGTAGACCTACCACAACAGCGGACCTAACACATGATCACACATGATCATACTTGTAGGCTCAGACCACAGCTCTGCCTATGCAGCAGAGACCTCCTAAGCAGACATCCAGGCAACCACTACCACATAAACGAACATGTGCAACACATATCACACAAAGCCAATGTGCTGAACACTCACAGCCATTAACAGTTAACAACACACCTCATACACCTGTACTAGGTGCCTCTATCATCAGGCACACTCACATCACGTTCACCAGGCTTAATGAGGTGAGGGTCACGGTGTGCAGCCTGTCAGGCACTATGAACTGCCACATAACACAAACAGTCAGGTAACCCCAAGGCAGGTACAGGTATGACTCAGTCAATGTCCATGCTGCTGTGAATGGCCTGACACATTCCTCCCTGGACTACATGACATGAGACATTACAGAGCTCTCTGAGCACGTGGCCGAGACAGTTTGACCCTGACCTTGAGTAGCATCCTACCCTCACCTAGAACAATGCCACAATATCAAGGCACGATGATCCCTTCCAACAATTGACTGACATACTGGTGTCATTCACAGGTGTGCCAATGCCTGCCATCTTGGGGTGGTATGCTTTGCTAGGGACAGCTTGCACCTGTCACCACAGTCCTATTGACATTTGGCGGAGCCTCCTGCTACACCCATAGTGCCTGTATTAGGCAAGGCTCATAAGGCAAACCCACATCCATTTGTATCACAAAGGATGAGGAAGTAAGAGTGATGCTACTCAACACTGGACGTCTAGACCCAAGGATGCACGCACCCAAAACCCTACCTAGCATTCTGGACATTGATATTTGTGCAGTAACATGAACCTGTTTCAGGTTTCACAGGAGCACACCAGTACTACCACGTTATAGCTGTTACCATTCTTGTCGGCCACAACACTTGAACAAGGGAGGGGAGTATCAGTATTCAATGCAGATTCCCACTCCACATTGGTGGCACAGTACAACATAGGTGTTAGGCCATTGAGTACAGAAGACGAGTTGGGGACCTGGGGAAGAAACATGGTAGCGGTCTGTCATTTGTCTACCACATGGCCAACGTGGATTGACAGACATGTTATATAGCCCAGCTAATCATGACTGATTCACATGTATGGCAGGGGAGGTCATTGTGCCTCTGTACTCATCCATCATCAGGCCTATAATTGCGTACAATGCACCTTTTGGGATGTACCTAACCAGACACCTACAGCAACTGGTACAGGACAACAGTACATCATCAAGGGGATGCAATGGCTCACACAGATGTCATATGCTGCCCAGGTAAAGTGAATCCAGCTGGACTCAGTGGCATACTGCCTGTTCAGAGGCAATCTGTGCATGCCATATACAGCCATGTCCTACCTAGCAGTAATGAACGTGATGCACCTCAGGCAATCAGAGTCCCATACAGCCACATGCTCAGGAGAGCTGGACCTCAGCACTGACATACATGGACATGCTGGAGGGGCATATTCCTAACCGAGAGGCTCCTTCACTCTGTAATGAGCTCACACTACTGGTTAGGCAGAGTCCCTCATTGACTCTCTTCCATAGGAATCTGGATGAGTGGATGGAGATCATAGTTGTACCCCAGGTATCACTTCTATGTCGCTGTTAGACAGAGGCACAGTATACTAAAGTCGGACAAGGGCATAGCAGCATAACTTATGATTGGGTGGCAAAAGACAAACACATTCTACTAGGCTTACCAATGCCCTAGGGCAAATAGCCTAGTATGAACCTATGAACTGTTCATTCTCAACTGTTCGAGCTCATTACAGAGTGAAGGGAGCCTCTCAGTTAGAATTTGCCCTCCAGCATGTCCATGTATGTTCTATTCAGTCGCTTACCGCTTGCTCAGAGGTGACCTTTGCCCAACATACAAGGCCATGTCAAACCCAGATTTGATGAATATGCTTCACCTAAAAAAAATCTAGATCCATCAGAGCCACAAGGGCGGGAGACTTAAACCTCGACACGGCTATTAATAGGACATGCTGGAGGGATAGATTCATCACCCAAAGACTCCCTATGCTGTGGAACAAAATCACGGTATATGTGAGGCAGAGCACCTCGCTGGCCTTGTTCAAGAGAAATCTTGACCAATGGATGGGAGATCGCAGATATACCCCAGGGATTACCTCAGTGTCACTGCTCGACAGAGGCACAGCAAAATAATGGGTATGGTTCCCCATACTAAAGGGGTGGCGTAAGCCACAAAACGATGGGCTAGGCTTGTAAATGCCCTCGGCAGATAGCCTAGTATGAACCTATGAACATGTGTGTACTGCTATAGTACATCTGCCATATGTTGCATGTGTGTGTGTTGTGGGGGATGCACAGGTAATGGCCAGATACGTCTGCACAGGTGACATGTCTGACACATTCTGGGTGTTCATCCATACATACTGGATGTGTGCTGCCATCCAACCCTGTGATGTGGACACACATTACTCAGCCTGGATATACATATCTGAACAACACCACAAGCACAGTACACTACCTTGCTATGTATGCATGTTATTACACAGTTATTCAGTAGTTATGACAGTGATGCTATCCATGCAGCCCACTGGGCCAGTGGAAGCCACAACACATACCGCCAGCACCTTTGCATATGCTTACCACAGACATCCCACATACTGCATGTACTGTGCACACAGTTATCTAACCCAGAACAACTGCACACCACTTATTAATCCTGTCCAGTGGACTACAGATACAGGCATATTGTATAACAATAGTAGGAGGCTACTGCAGCACAGGGCAGATTCACATGACGGGAAGGCATCTGTTGTCTGCAGTGTTAAGATGCTTCACATTCACCAAATGCACAGATATTGCCAACATTGTTGCAGACAGTTTAGGTGCAGGTACCCCCCCCCATTGTCCTACACACGTATTAGTTATCCCAGATGACTGTAACCTCCCTATCCTCTCACATGTCCAGGTGAGAGCCACCCTCATCATTGCAGAACACATATCATCACTGTTACGAAATGGTATCCCTGGATGTGTGCTACATTCACCCCTGGAGGACATAGCACCACATGACAGACTGATATTAATCCCTGGCCATACTACAGGATATGTACCTGAACAGTGCCATACATACACAGTGGTCCCACACCAATGAGGAGGAACCTCTACTGACCCTGGGAACTACTGCATCATATGCACAACTGGCCTTCTGTTCTAAGCTATGGAAGTGTTAGTTATGGCCCACATGTACAACAATATTACATATGTTTATATTTCATGACTATCTACACACAACCTATCTCATGAACATACCTATAGATAGTGAACTATGATACATTTGAGGTGTCACAGTATACACAGGATTAACCTGCTACTTTGCATTACCTGTGTTTGTGGCAGCTGTTGGTGTGTCACTGGTGCTGCTTGAAGTTTGCTGCTGCTGCTGCTGGTTTTGCTGCTGGCTGTCTTTATTTCTGTTTTGTTCTCTCTCTGTCTCTCTCTCTCTTTCTCTGTCGGTTTTGTGCAATGAATGTATTGCATGAGTGTAGTGTGGGTACTCATTGCTTTTGTAGGTATCTGCATAGGTCCATGTGATGGCCTCTGCACCAATTGTAAGGCAGCATTTGCTAATTGCATGCAGCTGGGTGTGTACTGATTGCATGTCTCACTGTGATTTCAGGACACTGCTATAAAGGGTATGTGAGATAGGCGTTGCCCTTTCAGATTGTAGGGCGTGGACCATGCTGGTATGCTGTTGACAGTGTTTTGTGAGTGTGAAGGTTAGTACATCTACCATGCTTCATGCTGTGTTGTAGATTCAGGTTGCTGCATTTATCTTGCCTGTTCCCTATAGTGAGTGTGTATGCATACTGACACCTACAACTATATGTCATATGTATTGCTATATAAATATATATATATATATATCTGTGTACATATACATACTTTCATATATGTACATTAGTTGACATTATTGGGTACAAGCTAACAATTAGCAGGGCTGTTTCTGTTAACACTACACTAGTATGGGAACCCAGTAATTGGGACTATAAAAGTCTGCATGACATGCTTTGGGTAGTAGACATACTATATTGCCTTTATCTTCATTCCTACTATTACGTGTTCCACTTATTTAGCACTATATTCCTGTATGAGAGTCATGGCTTAGTGGTAGGTCATACAGACTAGTGTTACAATGGTCTTGTGGTAGGGCCTACTAGTATGCTCATATTCTGCTTTTGAGTTGAGTATAGGGCCTATCAATCAAAGTGCTGGAGGCACCTTTAAGCAGTTAAAGGGCTTAGTAGGTCTCACAGGAGCCAGGCTGTGTTGCAGATTCTGGTTGCTGCATATATCTTCACTGTTTCCTGTAGTGAGTGTGTATGGCTACTGAGACCTACGACTATATTTCATATGTATTAATATATATTTATATATATGTATGTGTAGATATACATACCTTCACATATGTACATTACCTTACATTATTATGTACAAGCTAACAGGTAGCAGGGCTGTTTCTGTTCACACTGAACTAGTATGGGAATCCAGTAATTTGGCCATTAAAACTCTACCTGACATGCTTTAGATAGTACATCTCCTATATTGCCTTTATACTGATTCCTACTATTACATGTTATATTTATTTTAGCACTGTGTTCTTGTAAAGCAGGCATGGCTTAGTGGTAGGTCATACAGACTAATGTTACCAAGGTCCTGGGTTTGAGACTGACAGTGGGAATTTATTTTTCTTAGCAAACTTTCAAACTGAGTACAGGACCTGTCAATCAAAGTGCCATAAAGGCACTTTTAAGCACTTTAAACCAGGTCTGCGCTGCTTGCTGAGCTCACGCAAGACTGGCGGTGAGCTCCGCTAACACAAGCACACCCGCTAATTTCTTTGAAAGAAAAGAAAAGGGGTGACAGGAAAGTGGTGAAAAGGGGTCACAAAGAGGGTAAGACAGTAGGGAAACAAGCGTGGGATTTGCAGGAGGGATGTAGGTAAGGCCCATAGATGCCCATGTCTTTGGCAGCAACAACTGTGCATTTCCATGTATTTTGGTGAGACATTGGAAACCTTTCACCCCTGAGAGAGGTGTCAGGACAACATTAATAGTTGTTGTAGAGCCAATTGTAATTAACTGTTTCAATGTCAAGCAGACATGTGTGCGACATGGACAGCTATGTATGGGCGTAATTTTTGTGGGTACAGAGTGCCCTTTTTTTTTTTTTTTTCAGGTGAGAGTGGTATGTCAGGTGAAGGAAGTCGGTATAGCTGGGGAGGTAGGTTGGGTAGGTTAACAGACAAGACGCATACAGGGGCGGTGTATGACACACGTGGGGGGGTTACACAATTGACGGGGACGGAGGTTGGGATTTCCAAGATGCATGAGCCCACAGATGGCAACAGTGGAACTGATATCCCCACCCATAGGCAGTTGCCACTGTTCCTTTACAGCCCAGGACGGGCTGTGCTGGGGCTGTGTAGGCGGGGCAACGGCCGGGGCCGTTAGCTGTGCCACACGAGCCTCGAGCTGGCGTAGGGGCCCAAGAACAGTGTCTTGGATCTCCCTTCGCACCACAGACCGGACACCATGGAGGGTGAGTGGACGAACCCCTCCGGCCACACTTGCAGAGGGGGGACGGGCCCCATCCCCTGCAGCGCTCCCACCCGAAGGTGGCACAGGCCCACCGGAGGGGGGTCCGGCCTGGGCACTAGTGCCAGGTGCAGTCACCAGCTGAGGTGGGAGAGGTGGGTCCGCTGGGACCTGCCTTCCCAAGCGTTCTAGGTTTGTGAGTAGTTATGTTAGTTTGGGTTAGTGGCATTGTATTCCATTCAGATTAGTTGTAACAGCATGCATTGGTATTCCCATCAAACAAACACCCAGATATTAACACCATTGAACAAGGGGCATATCAATATCACATGCATTATTTGAACAGAAATACACAGTCAAACAACATGCAGGGTTGATTAATGGCAACAGGCCATCAGATTTGCAGGTATGAACAGGGCACATGCACGAACAGACATGCATATATTTTTGAAACGGACAAATGTCCATGATTAATGAAATGTTCACATACCATTATTTAGTGGGTGTTGTTATATGGAATTATAGGGTTGGGCGGAGATAGAAAGTGATGACACATTCATATGTTACACATTGATTTACATTTATAATAGGTACACAATTAAGTTGAGGCTGATGTTTCAAAATAAATTTTATTTGACTGTCAAGCTACACCTGTTACAAATACATCACTATCCTACTTATTTTGAATTTGATCAGATACATCATCCTGCTACACTTTGATGACAGGACAGGGGACAACTATGGCTGTTTAGTCTGTCAGATAATCATTCATTCTATCTGCAAATTGTTTACTGTGATCACCATATACAGCATTTGGCTAGACATTCCAGATTCTGACACACTGAAATCAGTTTGGTATATTAAGTTGTACTTCCCACATGCATTTAGTTCTGTAGAAACACACTGGGGCTAATATATTCCGGGTTATTACTACTTTATTTATTCATACATGACCCTTTCTGTCAGTCTCACACTTCCTGCAAATTCACAGTTCAGGTTGCTACTTCTAGGCTTTGTTCACATGTTAGACTAGTGGTGATTCAAACACTTTCCAACAGCCTCACTTCTGTCATGATTCAGCATTTCAACAGGGATATATCTCACATGTGACTACCTCAGATTCTGAAGCTGTACTCTTGAGACTACTGCAGGTTACACTATATTTAATTAATGGTGGGACATCTGTATTACAGCACTGTTTAATTCTATCAATTATATTTCCAGTTACACTTGCATACTGATGAACTTGTTGCAGCCATACCTGCAGACTTTCAAATCTTGCTTGCACATTATATTACTTTTAATCAATACACTGCAGTGTTCTGATACATGCTACAGTATAATATTTATTTACAAGTACTGGGTGGGGTTACTAACCTGCACGGTGGCGCATCCGCACCAGCCTACGGGCATGCATCTCGCGATTCATAGAGCGGACACCTGCAGCTGTAATACAAAATAAGTAATATTGGACTACACATCTCCATGGTATCAGCTAGTTGAAATCCTTACATACATAAGTAAAATGTAACTTACTCAGTAGTGGGCGTTGGGCATATCCCGGCCTCCTGGATCCATTCGACAACTGGTCTTGCTTATGCCGCTTCAAGTCCGCATGGTGGTGACGGACCTGCTCACCAGTGCGTGGAATGCCAGTAGCACTGGTCAGATCACGAGCCAACTGGTCCCATGCCTCTGCCCTATATGCTCCCCATGAGACCTGGCCCTGCATGAGTTGGGCCTCGTGATGATGGACAAGGAGCCAGACCATGTATCTGGACTCCTCAACGCCCAACGCTGTGCTCGAAAGCAACGCCCTCACCTACTCCACTCATTCTGACTGCAGCTCTGATCTACAATCGTTTCTGCTGTGTATTCCCGCCTATGGGGCTTATATATGCCGATTTTCCCACACATTTCTCTGATTGGCCGTTTTGGAATTGTATCTACTTCACTGAAAATGCTTTATCATGCTCCATTCTGGATTTTATCCCATATATATGCTATTTCTGCATTTCTAGGTATTGCTGTCATGGCTTAGTGGTTTAGTACCTTGACTCTAGTGCATGGTATCCTGGGTTCGAATCTAGCAAATGATTTTTGATTTTCCTGACAGAAATGAGTTGAGACCTGTCAATCAAACATGCCAAAAGCACTTTTAAGCACTTAAAACCAGGTCTGCACTCGTTTGCGGAGCTAACGCATGCACTGGCAGTTAGCTTGTGGGAGCGCGCAAACGGTGTGCGCTGGGATAAACCTTAATTGGCTAGTGACACACATGTTCAGCTAAGCACAGCTAGTTGCAAACAGTTTCACTCTGTTAAACCGATGCCTAGCAACAGGCACGCAGTTTGCAGCTTTTTAAACACTACTCAGCTACGGGCACTCCGTCTCACAGCAGCTTAGCTATCAGTACATTTCTGACTATTTTTGTTATTGTGTTACTTCAGAATATATGCTCCGTTTCATTCCATTTTACAAAAGGGAATACATTTACATGTGTACAATACTGTCAGGGGGCTTTTTAGTGCTTATTTACAAAAAAAAAAAAAGGTTGTTGTGGGGGCTCGAGCCCTGCCTGCCTACTCTTAGGCCGGCAACTCTACTGCTAAGCTATTACTTCTTGGCTTACTTTCCATATTTAGTTCTTATATCCTTTTCTACTGATTGCTAACTGTGATTGCGCTAGTAGCACACCCGCGCACACGGCCGCACACAGTAGCAAACATTTACGGGGTTTAAAAAAAAAAAAAAAAGGTTTTAATTTAATTTTATTACATCTCTTCACTTTATACAGTGATGGTCTATTGGGGCATGTGTTGTGTAGTGTGTTTATGCACATTTCCATGGCCTCTCTCGTGGCTGTTTACTTTCAGCCATTCTAGTCTTCCGGGGGGCGTGTCCGCTTGCAGGGCTTAGCCTACTGACACGCCCCCTACTCTCTTACACGGACCGTGTAAGAGTTACTAGTGTGATTCAGCATGCCTCATGCACCTCATGCATATGCATGACATGCTGACATCACACAGTTTCACTGCAGCCTCCGTGTAAGAGTTATAACTCTTACACGGAGGCTTCCTGAATCTGGCCCAATGTAAAAGGAAACAACATAACTACAAAACAGGTAAACAGCTTTGTCAGCTAGTACTGCAGAGTTAAGGGGACATCTTGAGATGTCCATGAATAATCTCTAGGGTAATAGATATTCCTCTGCAGCTTTAGGAGAAAATGGACAGAGATTTTCTCCCTACACTTCAAATAACTTCTAACCTGGGAACATACTCCTGTTCTTTAGCTGGAAACTTCGAACTTTCTAACTTCTTTAAAATATAATCTGCAACAACTTATTCCTGTTCTTTAGCTTAAAATAAAATAAAATCTGCATCCACAATTTCTTCTCAATAAATCCCCTGTTCCTACTCTATATCATGCCTTCATAAATACTTGACACCATGAAACCATATAATTTATGTCCTCTGACTCATAATCATTTTTGAATTGTGTTTCTCTTTACTTTGTCTGTAACTGTGAACACACTGTGTAACACAAACTTATTTAATTGTATTCTTAACTCATTTAATTTTAATTTTTATGTGAATAACTGTGTATAACTGTGTATATATTCTTACCTCATTTAATATGATTTTTATGTGAATAACTGTGTATAATCACTATGTAATGCAAAGCTTTTCTCCCCGGGCCTCCACTGAAAATGGGCTCCCTGAGCCCAGTGGACCTCCCCGGTCATCAAACTGAAATAAATAAATAAAATAAATAAATACTAAGTTTTAAAATTCTGAAAAGTATTTGTAATAAAAAGATGCCATTCCTTGTACTAGACAGATAGGCAGTTCCTGGGCAGACATTTCTGTGTACCAGTGACAATTAATAAATGAAAGCAACTTATTTACTCAGATTGGTAAACAGCTATGGCTAGGATATAGCTTGCTGGCAACTAGTGGCCATTGGTTAAATGTGCCCAGCGGGATTTCACTAAGTAGGTCAATACAAACAGAAAAGGAAGAGAATCACCTGAAGCAAAATGCATAAACTGTAGCTCTTGATTTACTGACGCAGCCTTAAAAGTACGTCTTAGTCGATAACAAAGCAAATTATTTCTACAATCAAATCACTGGAAAATAATTAAAGGATCAATGTATCATTAATTTCTGAGATAAAGAAAACTGAATCTAGTGTCTTTTTATTCCCAGTAGCAAAATCATGCTTATTCCTGTAAAGCAAATCAAAACACAAGCAAAAGCTGTTAAGGTGTAAATAAGAATTATTATGTACGCACATATATATGTGTGTAGTGATGTAAGTGTGTACTGGCTGGGGGGTCATTCATGAGTATAAGTCTGTTAGTAAAGATACCCTATATTATATCTACAACATTTATGTAATTTATTAATGTTTACTATTTTATTTATGTGCAGCACAGTGGTGAAACAGTAAAATTGCTGCCTCAGTCTCATCTGTTCTGTAGTTCAGTTCCTGAAGGGAATCTTTTCTGTGCAGAATGTGTATACCCATGGTAACTGTGATGGTTTTCTCCACATACTTTACTTTTCTCCCCATCCTAAAAACATGCCACAATTTTGTGTGTGTGCATGGGTACATGTGTATGTGTTATCCAATGAAGGACTAGCTTACATTTAGGATTAATTTTTCTACCATATGCTATCAACATCATGAAAGGCTGTGACTCCCCTGTGAACCTGAACTGGACAAAGTACTCACCAGTTAATGAATGAATGAATGAATGAATGTGCTTGTTTGCTAACTTACTAAGGGTTTGTTCACAGAACCCTTTTCTTCCACATCCCAAGAACAAGGCACATTCTTTCAACACATGACATTTATACAAGATATGTGTATAATAAATACAAGAGAACAATTTCTAAATATATACTAACAAAGTGTGGCAGTGTTACTCACATAATGGCAGCACTATTTTGCTCTGAGTTATAGAGTTTAAGTCTATGAATTTATGCTTAAGAATACACACTTAGAAATGGTAAAAAGGCCATTTTATGTGTGAAAAAGCAATCTCCGTGTGGAAGGAGCATGCATTTGTAAAAAATGTAAACCAAGGACATTGTGGGGAAGAAGCTGAGGTGGAAACCTCATACTAATCATAATGGTAGATGAGATAGTTGTGGGAATAAAACAGTTTCTGCAGTCTAAGTTGGGGCACAAGTAACTGTTATATTTGATATGTGATGTAATTTTCAAATAACAGTGTGTATGAAATTTTACAAAGCATATTCCCAAAAGCACAAATAAATAAATATACTGAGGTCAAAATATTACAGTGCTTAATATTATACTGCAGTTATTTCCGTATTAAGGGATTTGTTAATCAATATGGAGTTTATATATAGGTAAAAAAATAAAACAAGGAAAGGACCAATAAAGATGTATTTTACATAAAGGGATAGGGGCAATATTAAGCAGTCTACATAACTGGCCAAGCTAAATAAGATATAAGTTAATTATAAATATTACAAAACAGAATCAAACCGAGCAGGTAAAAGCTGGTTCAATAACAAATCCAAAAGGAGCAAGTAAAACAAAAGAACCAGCTAACACAGCACTATATAAAACACTTGTTTAATCTACAAAACTTGTTTAATCTAAAAAATAAAAATAGTAAAAAGTATATAACAGATGAGCACGTTCACACCAAATGTGCTTCATCAGATCTAAAAACAAACTAACAAGCACTGCTTAAATACAGTCAGGAAAGTTCAAAGTCACCTGGTCAAGTCACATGACCGCAGCAAGGGTTTTAAAGGTATATGCTCATTTAATCCTTTTTCCTTTGTCAGATTGTAAAATTAACATCCATTTAACTTCTAAGTATTCTGTTTTTGTTTTAATATCACCTACTCTGGCTCCTACGTTCAATAATTCCAAAACTTCTTCTTCTTCTTCTTCTTTTGGCTTTTTCCAGTTAGGGGTCGCCACAGCGGATCACCTGTCCGCTCATGATTGGCAGTGGAGTTTTACGGTGTCGAGTTGCCAGCACAACCTTCCACAGAAGGCACCAATAATTCCAAAACTAAAAACTTAAAAAGAGTGGTCAATACCAGTTTTACAAATATGCTTATATAAAGCATTCCTACTGTCGCATCTGCTTATTTCATATATGTGCTCCCTGATACGATTCTTCAACATTCAATTCATTTTACCAACATAGTAATATCCACATTGATCACAAACAGCCAAATAGACCAGGTTGCTACTACTGCAGTCGACACAGAAATTAAATTTAAAAGTATGTCCAGTAACAGGATGTAAAAAGGTGTCATCAGTTTGAATGTACTTACACGTGTTAAATAATCTGCATGGATGTGTCATTTTCCTAACCGAAATACAGGGTCTGTTGCTAACTAGAGGTTTGTAGCACAGCAGTTTCTTAATGGAACTATCATTCCTATAGAAAAAGTGTAGAACTTCACTAAGGACATCCCTGCATCTGGCATCAGTAGTCACAATATGCCAGTGCTTTCTAATGATGTCACAGAGAGGTTAAATGTCATTTGAATAGGTAACACACATTCTAAAATCATTTCATATTATTCTGTCTTACCACAGTAGTTAGAAAAACAGGGTCTAGCTGAATCATTTCTATGTGACAGAACCTCATGACGCTCCATCCCTATCTCATATTCAGAGTACCCCCTAGAGCAAAAGTCCTCACTCAGGGTATCAAAACAGGAAAGCATATTCACATTATTTCTATTCAGTCTTGCATATCTATAAAATTGCCCTTTCAGCACATCACGCTTTATATACTTAGGGTGCATACTCTGGTAGTGCAGTGTGTTAACTTTCTTGCATGGTTTAGTATAGAGCTGAGTATCAAGACCAAGACACAAACATCAAGAAAAACTATTGAGGTTTGGGAATGCTTAAATATGAACTTTAAAAAATCAGTGGTCTGATGTAAATAGTCCACAGACTCATTCTGGGTCTCTACTGAGCCATTCCTTACAAAGAACACATCATCCACAAAATGTACATAATGTGAGATGTACTGGAAAAATAAGTTACTTCTGTCTAGAACATAGCTGTTTGCACACATGGTGCCCATGGCCACCCTGACCTTCTTATGGTCATAGCTGTCATGAAACATGAAAACATTATTATTAAGTATAATGCCCAGCAATGAACATATCAGGTGTATCTTACTGGTGGAATAATCAGAATTATTAGACAAAAACAGCCTAACAAAGTTTATTCCTACCTCATTAGGAATTATGGTAAAAAGGGATACTACATCCATGGTAACCAATATAACATCATTCATACTATTTCTGCAAGAGCAATCAAACAGTTGCATCAAAAAGTACTTCGTGTCTCTAAGTACAGTATTTATCTTATCAATAACAGGGCATAACTGCTTTTCAACATAGATCAACAAACGTTCAGTCACACACCCACAGCCCAAGACAATGGGTCTCATGGGTGGGTTACTCAAACACTTATGAATCTTAGGAAGGCCATATAGTATTGAAATAGTAGGAAATTCAACCATAAAGTAATCATACAAGTCTCTGCTTACTACATCTTCCATTAACAGTTCATGAATGCTGTTATGTACATTCTTAATAACCTTAGCAATGTCACTTTTATGGCATTCACTATAAGAATCAGCATCATTTAGCATTAAATACATATTTTCAAGCTATTTAGTAGTATCCATAAGCATGATGACACCACCTTTATCTGTAGGGCGCACATAAACATGCTAGTTTGAAATCAACTCAAAAAGTGCTTTAAACTGAATGTCAGTAAGGTTATGAAACATCCTACGATGTTTCTGTCTCATGAATTCATATTCACATAGCTTTAAGAATGCCTCAGTCAAAACAAACTGGCTAGGCTTCCTAAAGCCTCATAAAACTCAAGATCACCATAAACAAGGCAAACTACCAACTTAAAGCCAGATGCAGGATGCCATCCATGTCCCCAGGTGGTTATTCGAGATTCCTGAAAGTATTCAAAGAACTCTGTATTAGTAAAAACTCCATTATTTTTGAGAGATTTTAAGTACCCTGCAGTAAACTGGAGCACTTATACCTCCAACTTAGAGTATACACAGAAGGCCTTGGACTTAACAAAACTTCCTTGGAACAGATAGTTAATAAACTCACCAGAGAACTTAATATTCTAAATCTGGTCCTCATGAGCATTGCCTCTACATGTACTATTACAAAGTCTGTTCCTCTTCATTTAAGCCAGACCATAACCTTGTGACACTTACCTTTAAAATCTATATACCAACATCTCTGAATTTAAGGACATCAGATGAGCAAACCCCAACCAATTGAATGACAATGATATGATAAGATCTTAAAATTTACCTATGACAGCACCAGGTTGAACACTGACACACCATTCAGCTTCATAAAGGAGTTCTATGCCCACTTAGACAAATGCTTGCTATTACCAGCCGCAACTCAAGCAAAATACAATGTTAAATTCAAAAACAAACAATCCTTATTGTTAATTAACATAAATAAACTTTAAAACAAGAGAAAAAAATCTTTAAAACTCCATGAATTATATAGCAGATCCAAAACTCCTCATAACCGTGATAGTAAACAAACACTACCAGGGAATTGTAAATACTGCTAGAACTAATAACACAACCCATGAGCACAGGCTCTTCTTTAGTTAATATTTTTTACCTCTTTGTTGACCAAGTAAGCCCATTAGACAAAACTGTCCCTTTTCAGGGGTGACCCAGGAACACTGTCCTGTTCAATTACTTGCTCAGAGTCTTACAGTAGGCAAATGAAGGTAGAACGAATCAGTGCTGTATCCTGGACACAGGAAGCAGACACCAACTCCTCAGGGCTTTAGTTCTCTGCACTAGCTACCAGGCTAAATACATTAAGAAACTAGGATAAGTTCTGAGCATTATGGAGTATTTTTTTTTAAACAGGACCACCGACTTTGACCTAATAGACATCAACAATACACTAGCACGCACGTTTCAAGCAAACCTCACCCCCCTAAACATCCACTAAACTCCACATATCCCAGAATTCTTACTCCCCTATTATTACCAAGTAACATGTTTTGAAACTGCTATCAAAGACCAAAAATGCTTCCTCCATGGGATGTGGCAACATGCTTGAATGTTTAATAAATACTGTCAAAGATGCCCTCAACAATCCCGTCCACAATTTTATTATTATTATTAGAATGCTTTTTACTGAAGTTGACTTTGTGGCTCTGTCTCTCTGTCCTTCTGTGGTTCTGTCTCGCAAAGCCAACTTAAATAAAAAGCTTTCTAGTAATGACAGAGGGACAATATTTTACTCTTTTTTTTTTTTTTCCAAAATCTCTTTATTTCAATTTTCTTTTTTCAAATAATAACAACAATACGGTAACTCAAAAACACAAATAAACAATACAAATACCTATCTAAAGAAAACAGACAACAATCTCATTCCGAGAAAATTATGCATTTATATATATATATATATATATATATATATATATATATATATATATACAATATATACACAAAAAGTCACTACATCGTCAAGTAAAGTATGAGAATTATTATGTTCCATACTCTTTAAGTAAAATATTGTCCCTCTGCAATTATTTGGCATTTTTTCCTCTGATTCACTAATACAGACCGGTGCGCACTCGCAGACACACACACACACACACACACACACACACACACACACACACACACACACACACACACACACACACACACACACACACACACACGCACACACGCACACACGCACACACGCACACACACACACACACACACACACACACACACACACACACACACACACTTTACTGTGATAAAATGCAATATGTGAGAAATGAATCCCCCCAAGTAATATTTCTATGGAAAGATCACCTAACAACCATTAAATGTAACAAGTTAACTAAGTTCAGATACTCTGCGGTAATAGCAGGTGAAGGAAGAGAAACCAGGAAAAGAGGAGTTGGAATATTTTAGGTTAGTGTTAGACATACGATAATCGGAACACTTGGGGATTATGTGGGAAGATACATCACTGTAAAGGTGAGGACAGAGGATCTCCTCACTTTAATAAGTATATATAGACCACCTGAATCCACCTATTAAGATATGAAGGGGAAGTGTGGCTCATTATTAAACCTGAGTTAAGGCATAATATTATGGGGTGGGGATTTCCTCTTATTTTTTCAGTATGGAGACATTCATTGAAGCCCTAGTATGGAGAGATATCTCTCAGTACTGATGGAAATTGTTGGCCTGAATGACATGTTGAGACAAGCCCCCCCACACAAACACACACACACACAGACACACACACACACATACCTTCTTAAAACAATAGGGTGCTATTCAAGAATTGACAGGATCAATGCATCAAAGGAAGGGAAGTATAAGAGTGCCGCTTGGGGAGTCTTGGCAAACAGTTATTTCTGATCATGCCTCCATGATAAACTTGCAAGTATCTACCTGAAAAGTGATTAAACAATTGAGATTTCCAACTCACTATAGTAGGGTGAAATAATTTGACATTTGGTGGGCAGACAAGACAGTACAAGAGACCAGTATTGGAAAAGGCACTAATAAAGATGTTACATCAAGATGGGAAAGAAGACAGCAGGCCTGATAATTAAAATTAAAGACTCATACAAGCCAAAAAAAGACAAAACAACTTTAGGGTTCTGAGTTAATGGCAAGGGTGGGTGAGTGAAATGCAGAAAAGAGGAAGGGATAGAAGAGAACATTATTAGAGCACAGTAAGAAAGAAAAGCAATATTTGAAGGAGAGAGACAGTTCAAAATAAAACCAAAACAGAAATATTTTTGGGCAATTTAACCAAGGCATTAAAACATTTAGGCAATAATTCTAAGAAGAGCTTAGACATAGATTGGCCTGTGTGTTGAAATATCAGAAGTGATACTCGGTTGGCCAGAAAAGATACTGCAGGTTTTTGGGGATTATTGCAGCAATACGTATAAAGAAAAGAATATTGATCAGTGGAATACCAGATAAGATCCAGGAATTGTTTTGATATCTTCACCTGCACTGAAAATGGACAAAAACCCAGTCGGACTTTCCCAGTAAACAAATGTAAAATAAATAAAAATAAATAAATAAATCTTTGTTTACTGAAGCTGACTCGATTCCAGGTAGAAAAGTTAATTTGCCGAGTAACAGTGAAGGAAGTTGCAGAACAGCTAAGAAGATTGCCTAATGGCAAATCTCCTGAGTTGGACAAAATTCCATCTGAATGCTGAAGTTGGCTTTGTGGCTGTGTCCCTCTGGTTCTGTCACACTGTCGTGAGACAGTGGAAAGAATGCCAACCTTCTCATCGGTGAAGGACACACCCACAAAGATGTGACATAACCACAGAGGCACAGAGCGGGATGCATACACACACTCTCACAACTCCCTGCATCATTTCCTACACACACACACACACACACACACACACACACACACACACACACACACACACACACACACACACACAAACACACACGCACATTTATATTTTTATGCAACTTAAGCTTATCCACATGATTTGTTCCTGAATTATGGCACAGCACAGTGGTGATGTCCCTCAACAAGTGTGGCCCATCATGGGCCCCAGTAGTTATAAACCCATCAACCTTACAAGTCTGATTTGCAAAGCTATGGAACACATCATAACTAATCTCATAAATTATGTTACAAAAAATCTCAGTAGATTAAACCTTCAATAGTTTGGCTTCATCAAAGGGAAATCCTGCCTATTAAATCTGGATGATTTCTTCAAGAGGTAAACACATGCTGTTGACAGTGGCCTAACTTGACATAGCCAAAGTGTTTGACTCTATACCCCATGCCCTGAGCCATAGCTGGTTTATGCTACATACAGCTCTTCAATTCTAACTTAAGGGGCCAAAAAAGGTCTTTTTTATGACATAAGGACCAAAAAAAGTATTCTCTTTAAAACTGTAACAAACCACTTTCTACAAATGTAATAAGCAACTTGCTATACTTGCATTACCACACACAAAGTCTTAGTTCTCAACCTTTCATGCCCAGAATTCTGAACATTAACTCTCATAATGTAGATCATATGAGCAAAATGTGGAACACTAACAGCTTACTAATAACTTCAACTAGGAAGCTCACAGGATGGTTAAAATGTGTTACCTTATACTTATAAAAAATGTATTTTGATTAATTTAATATAATTTATTATTATTTACCATGGATATAATTAAAAAAAATTCTTAACACTGAATGTGTGACAAACCCTTTCAATCTAGAACTGTGAGGAGCTTTGACTTTTTAAGACACAAAATAGGAACATTCCTCATAATGAGACATAAGTAAGAGGTATGCATGAAGTACTTTAGCCCAAATTGCAAATACAGCATCAGCATTCATATCTGAATGCTGGTAGTACAGTACTGCACCGTCAGCACCTGACGACTGTCCCTCCTAATACCTTGTGCCTGGGGGCAGCCAACCCCTTTCTCCTATTCAAGTTCTACTTTTGCCCACGTGGGTGTTATAAGTAGGACTGGCCTTACGGATCTACGTATGTCACTAGATACAGTTTTCAGACACTTAAAATTTATATCGGTGAGACAATATGATCGAATTTCTGAAAACTCAAGCATTAAAAAAACTAAATTTCCCGATCCTCAGTGTACCGCGATCTCCATTCTAAAGCTTTGAGTTTTCAGAAATTCAATCATATTGTCTCGCTGATATGAATTTCAAGTTTCTGAAAACTCGACTAACTGATATTGAAGCAGCCTTAAACATAGACAAACTAAGCGATCGTCTAGGGTGTCATGCTTGCTGTACTTGCACAGGCCTCTTTCTCCATTTATTTATTTATTTTTGCAGAGATGTTTCTTTGCTCTAAAAAATAAATAAATAAAGCATCACAAAAAACAAGAAAAAATATGTCCGAGGAACATCAGGCAATCCAGAGGGCTATACTCCACTTGACTTCACATAAATAACCTTGAGTTTAAATGGTGTGAGGCCATGGAAGTAGAGACTTTGCAGTGTTCAAATGTAGACATGAAGGCATGTCTGAAGAAAGTGTTTTTTTATTGAAATATATATATACATGAAATAAAATCAGAGACAATCTGTAGATAAAGTTTGTGGAGTAGCATGTTAAATTAGTGTTTCTGCTATTTTAAAATAACACTGACAAAAAAATGAAGAATAAGAAACACTGAGAAAAAAAATGAATCTGGATAGTATGAGTAGGCCAGCAAAAAATGAATCTGGATAGTATGAGTAGGCCAGCAAAAAATGAATCTGGATAGTATGAGTAGGCCAGCATGGGTTCGACAGTGGAAGGGAGGGAGTACCTTGGAGCCTTTTTGCCTAGAGTGCCAGTTTACCTAAGGCCAGCCTTGACTATAAGTGAGATAAATGCTTTAAATATAGATCCTTATGTGTTAAGATGTATAACTGGATAAAAGACAGAACCCATGTAGTTCATGTGCCAGCTGCTGCATCTGAAAGTATGAAAGTAAACAAGTCTCTGTATTGGGACCTCTCCTTTCTGGCATTTACTTCTCTAATCTTCAAACTGAGAACCAGAGCCTTTGATTAACCAAGTTAAAAACAGGCTTGTCCCCCTGCTTACAACAATTAGTTTTGTTATTTCTTTTTGTTTTGTTTTTTTTTTACATGTTCGAAGTTTTGAAACTTCGAACATAAGGGTTCGACTTTATTATTGTTCGAAGTTTCAAAACTTTGATCACGTAATAGGAACCCAAATTAATACTGAAGCAGTAGTGAGCAAACTGTAAGGCTCTTGTAGGCAGTATCACCTTTCAGGCATCCCTGTAAGACGACATGACAGTAGATCTCCTTTAACAATCAGGATACTGATTAGTTTGGTATCATCATTTAGACAGCCTAAGAGGATCCCCTTAGTCTCCATTCTCCAGTGTATGACTGAGAATGGCTTATAAACAGACAGTGCTCCCTGGTCACCCCTTAAAAGTGGCTTGTGCCTTAAAAATTAATAGGCAAACAGACATACAGATTGATAATACTTAAGAAATGATGTTATGCTTTTATATAGCTCCATTGAGCACATGGATAAAGAAGAGGTACTACATACCAGCATCATTTTATCATTTCAGCTACAATGGCATGTTAATTAATAATAATTAATACAATAAATAAATATACAATAAATGTTAATGTTAATGGGTTACCCACATCTACAGTTTCTATCATTTATTTATTTGCCAGCCAGGCAGCACAATATTTTCCTAATACACATTGGGCCGGATTCACGAAGGCTTACACGGAGTCTAAGAGTAGTGTAAGACTCCATGTAGCCTTCGTGATCCAGGAACAGCCCAAAGTCCGTGTAAGAGTTAGTCTAACACGGCTCTTACACGGAGTGGGCGTGGCTAAGCTAATCAGCCCACTTGCAGCCGAATAGCATGCAAATGAGGCTGATTAGCGATCCAGGAAGCCCAGAACAGCCCGTGTAAGAGCCGTGTTAGCTGCAGAAATGTACTCAGTTGACAACTGAGTACGTTTCTGCAAACACGGCAATGGAGCCATGTCATCTCCAAATAAAGGGTGCATATCTCATAGGCAGCATGCCAATGGCCAAATATGTGGCCATTGGCAATGCAACCCCATGCAAAAAAATGAAAAATAATATATTTTTTTTTTCGGCAATTGCCGATGTGTAAACCCAGCGCAGCCCCACGCAAACGGGCTGCGCTGCATAAAACATGAAAACGAAGGTTTTAAACCTACAAATGTAGGTTGTATGCATTATATGGAATGTCAATGGAGGGACCAGCATAGGAAAACCAACATGGCCACCGTGTAGTGGTTGCCAAGGGGGGAAGCCAAGTGTAAGAGATGTAACTAAGCATTAGTAGGCAATCTGATGCAAATTAGGGTTAGGATACTGAATACCACTGTCACATAGTAAATGAGCACAGTCTGAGTAGTGTAAGAGTTACAGAAGGGGGAGGAACAGAGTAGGAGATAGGTGACATCACAGGGGGGAATGGTAGAAAGGGATAGAAGTCATTGGAAGGTAGAGTTACATGACAGATGTCAGAGAGACATCAAGGGAGGAGGTGTGCCCCAAAGTAAACATGAGAAAGCCAAGAAATGGAAGGTGTACACTGTTGCCTACACCAAAGTTTCTTGTTGGACGTGTATGCGCGCAGTGCGCGCCCGTGAAGCGCGAGTAAGACGGTGTGTGGCGTGTAAGGCAGTGTGCGTGTAAGGCAGACTAAGCATGTGGGAGCGTGTTGGGAGCTGTTTAACACCGTTTGCGCGGGCGTGCACGCGTTTAAAACTGAATAAGCAGATCTTGAACTGTGTAAGTGTGTGTGCGCGCGCGTGTAAGCCACTGTGAGCCTGTTTCTGCTGGTTTGCACACGGCCCCACCCTGAGGAAACAGAAAGGAAAAAGGAAACAACAGATGTACTAGGAAGTTAGCAGGGAATACTGCTGGAGCTAGCAGGTGAAAACAATTAGATGCAGGCAATTACACAGGCAGAATACTAGGCCAGCCCAGCACTTAAAACTCTGCAAACAGCAGTGCAGAATGTTTCTCTCAAGAGACACTGCAAGACAGGAGTTAAGTTATCAGAAGTGAAAACTGTAAAAGCTGAACTCAGAGCAGAAATGTTAGGGGCTGCCATAGCTGTCATAATGAGACATAGGCGACTTGCTGAGGGTGGTGACAATGCAGATGGTGCCAGACAACCCGCAGTGAGGAGACGGAGAAGAGTGTACAGGCCCAGGGTCACCTACCACGGGTTACATGAGCTGGAGATAGTAGAGCTATAGAGTGGACAGAGACCTCCTGCAGCAAATAGTGGAGCTGTGCAGGCCACGCCTCACACACAGAACCAACAGAGGGGAACCCATCCCAGTGGAAACCAAGGTATGTGTTGGCCTAAGAATACTAGCAACAGGTACCTTCCAGAGACCAACTGGCGATATGATGGGGATATCACAGGCATCAGCTTCCAGGGTACTGCACCAGTTCCTGGATGCCATGTCAGCACATGTCGGTGATCATGTATACTTCCCCAATGCCCGTGAGGTATTGGCCAGCAACATGCGCCTCTTCCAGCAAATAGCGGAATACCCTGAGGTACTGGGTGCCATAGACTGCACGCACATACGCATCAAAGCACCAGCAGGAGAGCGGGTAGGGCCTACATAAACCGCAAGGGCTTCCTCCATCAACTGCCAGGTCGTGTGTGATGCCCAGGGCATAATAATGAATGTGTGTGCCGGCTGTCCTGGGAGCTACCATGATTCCCACATCTGGCATCTGACGCAGCTGTACCAGACATTTGCCAATGGGGACATCCCACACGGACACCTAGTGGGGGATGCTGGATATGCACTGGAGCCGTGGCTGATGACACCCATCAGAAATGCACACACACCTGAACAGGAACGCCATAATGAGGCACACGCACAAACACGGAATGTAATAGAGCGTGTGTTCGGGCTGCTCAAGTCACGGTTCCGGTCTCTGGAAACATCTGGTGGAGCCTTGCAGTACACACCAACTACATGTACCCAAATTGTCATGGTATGTGCTATGCTACATAATATGATCATGCGAAAACAGCTGCAGCAGGATCACCATAGGGCTGGGCCAAACAGCCCCCCACCATCGCCAAGGCCACCACAGGCACAGCGTGACTCAGAGGAGGAACAACCTGAGCCTGCCCCAGTAGGCAGAAGGAGGCGTGCCCAGTATGCCCTGGCTTTGGCAAAGAGGCAACGCATAGCACATACATTGGCTCAGTAGGAACCTTGGGAATGATACCCCTCCGACTCACCATATAGTAACAGGGATGCCTAATGTGACACAACCTGTTCACAAACATGTACAGGGAAGTGTAATATGTGCATCCGACAGAGGCAGCCCTGCAGCACCACCTGAGGCATGAATGCTGTGTGTCAAGTAATGTAACACCAAGTACCATATGCACACCTGAGGACCCCGCCTAACATCCTACCCTCAACAAGCAGCATGCCACAACAGGACAACGAGATGATGAAGTGCAACAATTACCGGAGTAATGCAGGTAGGCAAAGGGGACGAACTGTGTGCCAGTCTGGGATGACATGCTGAGCATGACATGATGCACCACCTGCCAGGACTGGCATGCACCTATCAGTGCAGGCCGTATGGATACTGGCAAAGGCTGTTGTCATGCACAGTGTGCCCTGAATAGGAAGGCGCAAAACACAAACCTATCTCCATAGGTACCAGAAGGGATAAGAATCAGATAAGGGATAAGGTCAAACAGCAAGATGCATGCAGACTAAGCCCACCCAGTATGGAGAATGTTGATAACTGTGCTGTAACAGAATACTGAGGCAAGGCTCACAACAGCACCCTAACACCACCAGGTTACACCTCAGACTGTGCTGTACATCCTCAACACTTGGAACAAGCTACAAAAGGAGGGCGACCATCAAGAATGACAAGGATAACCACACCCCCATGTTGGTACCACCAGAAAAAGCAGCATGGACTAGCCATGCACAAGTAACAGTGGCTAAAACTGCCCACCAGTGTATAGCCTGCCACAGAGTACTGGCCCAACACCAGGAACTGCATTGCACCCATGCTGGAATACATGAATATATCAAGTCCTCCAAACCACATTATATTTGGTGACTGCAAATACCCAGACACATAGACTGGGAGCATTATACCAGCTGCAACAGTGTAGGACAAAAGGTCATTAAATCCACAAACCAAAAGGCCCAGGAACAATGTAGCACACCCACAAGAGGGGCAAGCATACTGGATGTGATAATCAGCAACATGGGTACGGGATGTTAAGATGAGAAGTGTATTGCACACTGGTAACACCAGACCATATAGTAATCACACTGGATATACAAATCCTGACCACAGTCCCTGTCCGGGAAACACAGTGGAAAACATGTGCTAAGCATTATGTGCACACCTCCAAAATGATGTTGAAGCCATGAAAGTTCCCGTGCAGGTGCCAAATATGGGCCACGCCTCAGAACCTGCAAGACAGCCACTCCATGAACACCGCCAGGAATGCTTGGATTATGCAGTCCCAAATTAAAACAAGACACAGTGCCTAAATCTGGCATGGTGGACACCAGCCATAACCAAAACATGCAAGAGAAAGAGGAAGCTACTACATGATAGAGCAAGCATGAACAATGACGTAATTACTGATCAGTAGTATGGCAATATAATCTGTCCACACATGCAATCCAGTAAGGCCAGGCACAACAGTGGAATCTGTGAACCCTGAGCCAATGTTACACCTGCCCCAAGTACACAGACAACCACCAACTCCACCCAAGAAATACAAATATATGTGAGAGATGCAACCATCCATCCAAACCGGAGGCAGAGCTCCCCCAACTCAGTACACCCACAACAAGTCAGTAGGAGAAGGTAACCACACACACCACAAACACATACCCACATAGACCTACCACAACTGCAAACCAAACACATAAACACAGAAAGACATTCCCGGAGGCAGAAATCACACACACAGCACACCAACAGAGGCCAATAAAGCAGACACCCAATGAAACAGCCTCCAAACATAGCACATGCAACACATAGCACACAAAGCTGGTGTGCCAAACAGTCACAGGCCAGAAGGAGAAACAACATGCCTGATACAGTTGTAATAGGTGACTCCATAGTCAGACACACTGCTGTCCCGCACAGCAGACTGAACAAAGGAAAGGGTACAGTAAGCTGCCTGTAGGCCGCCACAATATGCCACATAACAGAAATATGAAGGTAATCCAAAGCAAACAGAAATATGATGCAGTCATAGTCCATGCTGGTGTGAATGACCCGAGGTGTACTGCCCTAGCCTACATGTAAAGAGACACAGATGAGCTATCTGATTATGTAGTCCAGGCTGGTATGACACTCACCGTTTGCAGCAACCTACCCTTACCAAGAATAATGCCACAGTAGAAACATGGAATGATCAGTCATAGCAAGTAGCACATTTACTGGTGTCAGTCCAAGGGGATCCAATGTCTGTCAGGTTGGGATGTCATGCCTGACAATCCATGCAGCTGCCCTTGGGATGGCCTGCACCTGCTACCCTGGGCCTAAATAGTGGATAAGGCCTTGCCACCTCCACACAGCCTTTTGTAGGCAAGGCTGAACAGACTGACCCGCCACCCGAGAAAACATAAGTGGGAAGAAACATAAGGGAAATGATGACCGATGCCAGATGTGTACACCCCAATATGCATGCCCCCTAGGCCATCCCCAGAATAGAGAACATCGATGTCTGTGCAGTGACAGAAACCTGCTGCAAGGCTCCTGACAGCACACCAGCACTACCAGGTTATACCATGTACCATGTGTCATGGCCCCAAAACCTGGAACACTACATAAAAGGAGGTGAGTAACCATAGGCAGCACAGACACCCAGACGCCCAGGTAACTGACAATGCACAAGGCAGTGGAGTTCACCCACGTGCAACTAACTGTAGGCAAGACTGCTGTGCAGTCTGTAGTATGCTACAGACCGCACTCACACACAATAACCCCCCCCCAACCGTCCGGAAGACACTGGACAGTATGACTGTCCCACCAAATACCAGACAAGGTACCACGAAATACCACAAAGGTGGTAAACCATTATGTATGGAAGGAGTAACCAGGGACCAAGGGACACAAGTGAACAGTAACCTGTTATGTGACACCCACATTGCCAATGTGGCTAGGTAGACTGTCTACATGTGACACTGTATTAGGAAAGGAGTCACATCTATGGCAACAGAAGCCACTGTGCCCCTATACTTTATCCCAATCACACCCATAATCCAGTACAATGCCTCATGTGGGATCTACCTTACCTGACACCTGCAGCAGTTAGGAAGAAGACTGCAAAGGTACCTTACCAAGAGGATAAAGTGTCATACATATATGTCATATGCTGCTAGGCTGTAGACACCCCAGCTGACTCCAGTCGCAGACTGCCCACACAGAGGCATTGCATGCGTGTTGTAGGAGGCCATGCCTAACACAGGAGTAATGGACCTGCTCCACCCCAGACAACACATATCCATTGGAGCTGCGAGAGTGAGAGATGTCAACCCCAACACATAATGAAATAGGATGTGCTGGTGGGACAGATACATAATCCAGAGGCTCCACACACCCTGGACCAGACTCCCACCCCATGTTAGGCAGAGCCCTCACTGACATTGTTCAACAGGAATCTTGCCAAGTGGATGGATGATTGTAGAGTTACAGTGGGGGTCTTCACTGTGTGATGTCCAGACAGAGGCACAGCTAAGCAAACAATACATGGCCATAATATCCAGATAGCAAGGGGTCTCAAAAGCCACACACACTCTGGCTAGCCTAACAAATGCCCAGGGTGGATAGCCTAGTATGAACCTATGAACCTATGTAGATACAAATTGTACAGGACATGAAGGATAATCCCAAGGCTTACACAACTGATGGTAGGAGCCATCTTGTGAATTCACAGATATGGACTGAATCACACAAACACCACAAACACACACACATATTGCCAACATACATCCCGACAGGTGCAGTGCAAACCCCACCCCCATGTATGCAGAATATGTATCCCAGCAGACAGCTGGCCCCCTGACATAGCAGATGCTGAGGTAACAGACATCTCCAAAGCAAAACACACAGCAGCAATGGTATGAGATGGTGACCTGGGCGATGTGCAACATGGAGTCTAAGATGAATGGAATGCCACACCACACTACTGCTCAATGCCAGCCGTACCACAGAATATGTACCCAAAGAGCAGTGTACAGCAACAGTGGTCCTTCTCAACAAAGGTGTTGCCTGAGTGGATACTGAACAGTACTACCCCAGAATCCTGAGAAGCCCAGATTGCACAGCTATGGAAAGGAGCAGCATGTACCACAGAAATATGGATGTCGGGGACCTACTGACACCGGACCCAACACAGTGTGGCCTTCTCAAGTGCAGATCCTGCCCCTAACCATGTTGGACCCAATTGAAACAGTCATTCAGGTCATTGATGAGGGCAATGTGCTCCACACAGTGGATCTGGACCTTGCAAAGGCGTCTATACAATACCCTACATGTTCAGTATAGATAGGCTCACCAGTGTAAATATAAACCCACATGTCAGTAGAGGGGTTGCAAACCAGACCAAGGACAGAACAGACATGGTCAGACATGCTTCAGCCATGTCAGACTACAAACCAGATATAACTGGCATCCCACGAGGCTTGGACCTGGTATCACCCTCGTCTGGTATATATGTCCCATAGGTACAGGCAAACATGGAAGGACTGTGTCCTAACATGTTTGCAGAGGACTACAAACCGCTCACCACATATGATCCACCAGCTGACACATGCATCCCACAAAAGGGCCACATACAAACAGACAACTGGTGCCATAGCTATGTCAGCAAGCTAAGTGCAGAAATGTGTATAGTCAACCCCCATGGATATACAGTAAGTGCCCACCAATTACCACATAGGTGTTAACCCATTATGTAGTTAACATGTAATGAGAGACCTGGGGACACAGGGTGATAGATATCCTGCACTAGACAAACATGTGCTGTAGTGTTTACAGAAACATACCATATACCCACCTAATCATGAAGGATGTCAGATCTACATAAGGTGAGGTCATTGTGGCTCTGCAGTCCTCCTGCATCAGTGGTACAATCGACTACAATAGCCCCTGTGGGATGTACCTCAGCAGACACCTCCATCAACTGTAAAGTCCCCAACAGTACCACATCAGGAGTATCAATCAGCCTACACACATGCCATGTTCTGCATGTGTTGCTGGCATCAATAAAAATGCTGCACATAGTACAATCTGAATGGCAGTGAGCTATGCACATGACAGACCTGAACCCCAGCACTGACTTACATAGGACAGGCTGTACTGTGTGATCCATAACACAGAAGCCACCCCACCCATGAGTGAACCCTCAGCACAGGCTACCCATAGAGTCACTTATCAATCTTCCTCAATAGGAATCCTGATGGGTGGACGGGAGATGGTAGGTTTATCCTGGGTATCACTGTCATGTCACAGGTAGACAGAGGCACAGTATACCAACCATTACATTGGTCATGGCAAACTCCACTTACAATGTGTGTTGAAGGACAAACACACTCTCCAACTTGCATTAGCCATGGACTAGGGCACAACGCTAGTGTTTGCAATTGTACACCTATGTTGTGGGATACACTAACAATGTTGGGCAAGTCTGGTGTAAGTAGTGCATATCTGAACAGAATGCAACATGGTCAGATGTACACAACTGGCCCCAACCAGGCTGTTGTGCCCACGATCAGAATGTAAAGCAGTGATAGCAGTAAAGCCCAGGTTACTGTCCACCACAGTCAAAGTACTGCCAGTACACTATACAGTACTACAGTGTTAGGTCAGTGTGAAAGGATGTTGATGACTGCATGCAAAGTATCCCATGCAAACACTGCAGGCACAGTATAATCCTGTTGTGTTCACACACAAAGCAGTTGTACAGTAACCACACAACATGACACACAACCCACAACCATGAACGGGTGATAGTTTGTGAAGTTCACACACATCCACAAATGTGGTGGGCTGCAGAGTCCAACATATGGAATAATCACACTGGGCATGCTCACACACTTTGACAACATGCCATGGGAAGGCTGAACTGGGCATGCTCACACACTTAGTCCAAATCTTGGTTTAGCAGTGGGACACACATATCTGCTATTGTTATGTGTTATGCCAGGGACCAACCACATTACAGCAGTCTGCCCAGTGCACACAGTTAAATGACTACAGAGACATACGTGATATAGTGGATCCCTCCCATATGCAAACAGTTTCCACAGATGCAGAGGTTGTTCATACCAACAGGGAATGCTATGGCAATAAAGATATGCAAACAGTCTATCAGCAACAAATAATGTGCATTTGACAATTAAACATAATGGTGTAGAGGTCAACAATAGGCTGTTTGCCCTAGGGAATGACAGCTTAGCCATAGTGTGCTTGGTGTCTGCTTCCCCACAGGATGCACATTCCCCTTTCCAAACACAGATGATGTAGAAGTACAGCAGGAGAAATGAAACTCCCCAGTAATCCGAATAGCGCGCTCCGCTAATGCATCCGTCTCAAGTGTCATGACATAGTTAGATAGGGGTTCAAATCCTGCAAGTGCTCAGTGTGTGCGTGTGTGTCTGTCTGTGTGTGAGGTTGGCGTGTGTATAAGTTTGTGTGAGGGAAATGTCCCTTTTGGCAAATAGGAAAAGACACTCAGGATGCACATTCCCTTTCTAAACACTGCTGATGTCAGCACCCTATAAGTAGAGCATGAGAAAGGAAGACTCCCAGTAATGCGAATAGCGTGCTCTGCTAATGCGTCCGTCTCAAGTGTCAAAACATAACTAGGTAGGGGTTTGATTCCTGTGAATGGCAAGTTGGTGTGTTGGTGTGAGGGGGGGTTAGTGTGTGAGGGAAAAGTCCCTTTTGGAAACTGGGTGAACAGACTACAGGATGCCCCTCCCCTTTGCTAAACACTGCTGATGTCAGCACCCTATAAGTAGAGCATGAGAAATGAAAACTCCCAGTAAGGCGAATAGCGCGCTCTGCTAATGTGTCCGTCTCAAGTGTCATAACATAACTAGGTAGGGGTTTGATTCATGTGAATGGCAAGTGTGTGTGTTTGTGTGAGAGGGGTTAGTCTGTGAGGGAAAAGTCCCTTTTGGAAACTGGGTGAACAGACTACAGGATGCCCCTCCCCTTTGCTAAACACTGCTGATGTCAGCACCCTATAAGTAGAGCATGAGAAAGGAAAACTCCCAGTAATGCGAATAGCGCGCTCTGCTAATGCGTCCGTCTCAAGTGTTATAACATAACTAGGTAGGGGTTTGATTCCTGTGAATGGAAAGTGTGTGTGTTTGTGTGAGGGGGGTTAGTGTGTGAGGGAAAAGTCCCTTTTGGAAACTGGGTGAACAGACTACAGGATGCCCCTCCCCTTTGCTAAACACTGCTGATGTCAGCACCCTATAAGTAGAGCATGAGAAAGGAAAACTCCCAGTAATGCGAATAGCGCCTGCTAATGTCCGTCTCAAGTGTCATAACATAACTAGGTAGGGGTTTGATTCCTGTGAATGGCAAGTGTGTGTGTTTGTGAGGGGGTTAGTGTGAGGGAAAAGTCCCTTTGGAAACTGGGTGAACAGACTACAGGATGCCCCCCCTTTGCTAAACACTGGTGATGTCAGCACCCTATAAGTAGAGCATGAGAAAGGAAGACTCCCAGTAATGCGAATAGCGCGCTCTGCTAATGCGTCCGTCTCAAGTGTCATAACATAACTAGGTAGGGGTTTGATCCCTGTAAATGGAAAGTGTGTGTGTGTGTGTTTGTGTGAGGGGGGTTAGTGTGTGAAGGAAAAGTCCCTTTTGGAAACTGGGTGAACAGACTACAGGATGCCCCTCCCCTTTGCTAAACACTGCTGATGTCAGCACCCTATAAGTAGAGCATGAGAAATGAAAACTCCCAGTAAGGCGAATAGCGCGCTCCGCTAATGCGTCCGTCTCAAGTGTCATAACATAACTAGGTAGGGGTTTGATTCATGTGAATGGCAAGTGTGTGTGTTTGTGTGAGAGGGGTTAGTGTGTGAGGGAAAAGTCCCTTTTGGAAACTGGGTGAACAGACTACAGGATGCCCCTCCCCTTTGCTAAACACTGCTGATGTCAGCACCCTATAAGTAGAGCATGAGAAAGGAAAACTCCCAGTAATGCGAATAGCGCGCTCTGCTAATGCGTCCGTCTCAAGTGTTATAATATAACTAGGTAGGGGTTTGATTCCTGTGAATGGAAAGTGTGTGTGTTAGTGTGTGAGGGAAAAGTCCCTTTTGGAAACTGGGTGAACAGACTACAGGATGCCCCTCCCCTTTGCTAAACACTGCTGATGTCAGCACCCTATAAGTAGAGCATGAGAAAGGAAAACTCCCAGTAATGCGAATAGCGCTGCTAATGCGTTCGTCTCAAGTGTCATAACATAACTAGGTAGGGGTTTGATTCCTGTGAATGGAAAGTGTGTGTGTTTGTGTGAGGGGGGTTAGTGTGTGAAGGAAAAGTCCCTTTTGGAAACTGGGTGAACAGACTACAGGATGCCCCTCCCCTTTGCTAAACACTGCTGATGTCAGCACCCTATAAGTAGAGCATGAGAAAGAAAGACTCCCAGTAATGCGAATAGCGCGCTCTGCTAATGCGTCCGTCTCAAGTGTCATAACATAACTAGGTAGGGGTTTGATTCCTGTGAATGGCAAATGTGTGTGCCTGTCTGAGGGGGGTTAGTGTGTGAGGGGCGTGTCCCTTTTGCCAAATAGGATAGGACACTACAGGATGCCCATACCCTTTTCTAAATACTGATGATGTCAGCACTCTATAAGTATAGCAGGGGAAGAGAAAACCCCCAGTAATGCAAATAGCGTGCTCAGCTAATGCGCCTGTCATAACAGTCAGATAGGGGTTTGAATCCTGCAATTGGCAAGTGTGTGTTTTTGGCTGAGGGGGGTTAGTGTGTGTGGGGACAATGTCCCTTTTTGTAACTAGGTGAACAGACTACAGGATGCACATTCCCCTTCTACACACTGTTCAGCAGACGGCCATGGCCCTGGCACAAGTTGTCTGTTGCTATGATGCCCCTTTGGAAGATGCCTGTGTCAGCTGGGTAGTCGATTATGGTGTCCAGTTTGCAGTCATCTGCATATTTGGACAGCCACAGTTCATCCGTGTTGGCCTGTACCTCCAATAAATATGTACCTAACAAGAGGGTCCCAGGACTGAGCCTTCTGGGACACATCCTGGAACTGTTATGGGGTCTGGCATGGCTCCAGCAATGCTAACCATGTGGGTTCTGTTCTTGAGCCACTGTGCAATCCATCTAGTGACATAGGGGCTCATATTCAAGCTGGTGAGCTTGCCTAGAATGCCCAAGTGGGGTATTGTTGCGAAGGCACTTGCATGCCCCAGCTAGGCTGTGCGAACCACCTTCCCTCGGCAATGGCCTTGGTGACTGTAGCAAAGAATCAACCGGTTACACCCGGTAGTGCTGGTGTGCTCCCAGTAGCCCTGAACCAGGCATCTGTTACTGCACACATATCGATGTTTCCCCTGCAAAGGAGTGTTTTGGGTGCATGCATCTGGAGGATTAGACATCTGGTGTTGTGTAGCATTGCTCTTAGTGTCTTATCCCTTGTGATACCTATGAAGGTGGGTTTGTCATGTGAGCCCTGCCTAACATAGGCACTATGGGGGTAGCAAGAGGCTTTGCCAATATCCGATAGGCCAGGGTGACAGGTGCAGGCTGTCCCTAGCAAAGCAGGTAGTTCAACAGGAGATGGATGTGTGAAGGTGTAGTGCCTGTGACTACTTAGCAGTAGCATATATGACTGCTCACGTGGACACATGTCAGGCAGGTCATATGCACTGTGTCACAGTCAATGTACATGTGAACAGGTCAAACAGTGGCAACCTCTCAAGTGGGACATGGCCATACATACAGTAGGCTACACAGATGGCACTAGGAGTCCACAGAAGCCCTATAACTATGCATTGCAGGTGTGATCGGTATTCCAGGGTAATTGCAAGCAAACATGCATGCAAACAAAGGTACAGTGAACAGTGCTCCATGTAGTCCATTGTACAACAAACAAGCTGTACCAGTTCCATAAGGTAACACTGCACATATGCAGGCGCTATTCACATGTACATGGAAAAACACTGGTCAGATGGCCAGGGTCCAGTCTCAGTGCACACAAGTGTACGGAACATGCATGTACTGTCAGGATGTACAATAACTGGATATAAACCCATGTGCCCATACCTGCAGTAATACACATGTCAAATAGACACCGATCCTTCTCACAGTGGTGCCATACTTAGTAGGATGTATGCTCCCTGGCTTGCCACCACAGTATCCCTGACATGTATGGGGACTCTCCCTCCCGTGACAGTTTGTTATGTGTGTTGGGGCTGTCTAGCATGGTAGGAGGTGTGTGCATGCAGTGCTAGTGTGCACCTATGTGTCCTGTACCACTTGTGTAGTTATGCACACATATCAACGTCCTCACACATCTGCATTGCAGAGTCTAGTGTGGCCAACATGCCACTTGCAATTTACATGTCCATCATTGTGTATTACTACATTCATTACCCATCCCCTGTGCTACCTATGTATGTAGGCTGCTGTTGACATCATTACCACTAGTATGCCAACATGTGCAGATGATACACTATGGTACTTACCATGGGTGTAGACAACAGGACATGACAATCACACAAATACTGCATCAGGCATGCTGTGATATACCCACAATTAAATCAGCACACAGTACTGTTCAAAACATGATACTATTACTACACATCTATGTGGTCACCCTGTGCATCAGTAACATGTTAACCTGTACCTGCACAGTTGTTACAGACTGCAGGAGGTGGCACAGTTTCATCATATGCACAGGGTGTGAACTTGGTATGCCTGGGTCAGCCACCCATACCACCAATTGACATGTATGTGTATGTGTGTTGTTGAGGGACAGCAGTAGAAGGTGGGGCAGTGTTGATGCAGTGTGTGCATGTATGCGGTAGCCCTAGGTGTTGTTATTTTGCATGTGTGTATGGATGCACACAGTTCCACCTCATGGCTGCCATATACTGGTGTTTGTGGACAGCCACAGACTGTACCTGCCAGGCCATACAGATCAGTGTCTCTGGGCACGGACACGGTACCTGTGCCTTGCAGGGGTGCTACGGACCATATCCGGTACCAACCCAGACTGGGTACTATCATCAGAAGCAGGTGTTCGCTGACTGGACACAGAGCCCTGTCAGCCCTGGCCAGAGCCACGTGCACGTGGTCTCCTGGGGCGGTCTGATGACAGCACAGACCCAGCATTGCTGGGGCTGCTGCTGGCACTACGGGGGCGGCCGCCCTGTTGTCGCCCGCCGACTGCCAGCTGCTGCTGTTGCTGGCATACGCCACGTCCAACGACGCAACCGCCCACCATCACCCTGGCTCATGGACATGTAGTTGTGGAGATGGTGTAATATGTCCCCACAACGTCTGTCTACGACGTCGGTGAAATCACGGATGGCGGCCGCAATGTCACGCATACCGTCGGTCATGGCTGTGCGACATGCTGTCAGCTCCCTCAGTCCCTGTCTGGTGTACCGCTCCATACGTGACTGTGCCTGCATGACAGTCCGAACATAGCTGAGGTTGTAAGTCCTCTGTGGGCACGCCTGCCAGGGGCAGTACGCCCATGGATGCTCCCACGAGAACCCTGGACAACTGTCTGTGTGGTACCATGTCTGGGCCATGCCCATGGCTGCTGTGTGGGGAAGCATGTGCCGCAGGTACCACACTACCCTGGTCGATGCCCACTGTATGCTGTCCATCACCTAGGGACAGTGGTGACAAGGGGTGTATTGGCAGGATAACTGTGCACATGGATGGTGTCGACAGCTGTGTACTGTCAATTGGCTGACCAATGGCGGACCCTGGCATACCGTCCTGTGCCACTACACCAATGTCATCAGTAGCAGTACCCACGGCACCTGACTCAGTTTCCCTGCTAGATAACACCAGAGCAGCAACAGAACCTGTGGGAAGTAAACAGGAAACACAGTTTACAATGTCTTCACACTGCCAGCGATGCACACATGCACACATGCACACATGCACACATGCACAGGTGCACACATGCACAGGTGCACACATGCACACATGCACACATGCACACATGCACACTTGCACACTTGCACACTTGCACACTTGCACACGTGCACACAGTTTCACACAATTGAACAGTACTCAGTATGCGTGATATTGACACACAGACACAGACACACCTACATGCATACAAGAGGCACCACTAAGTGTGCCAAAAGGTACTATTACTACCAACATCTTAACAGGTAAAGTAAATAGACACTCACCAGCATGGATAGGCTGCACTGCAGTGATACCGGAGGGTCCTGCAGACAGGAGGAAACTAATGTTAGTGGGCACAACTGTGCCAATATTACTGAGTATGATACAGGTCAGGTGTACCACAGTCGCCTTTCAAAGGTCTGCAGCTAATATTGCGGATATCACACTTGCACATTATATACTATGGTTGCAGCTACAAACAAAGGACACACCACACATGCATTAACTACCAGTGTACACAACAGTCAACTACACATGTGACATATTACCTGCACGTTCAGTGTCCTGCTGCTGTGCGGCTCCAGTCTCCATCATGACGCATGTCTGCTGCTGTTGTTGTTGCAGGTGGACTGGAGCCACTACACTCAGGAGCAGTCCCTCCAGTCTGGTGAGTGGGGGATGTGTAGCCACCCCACCACCTGTGGCGACCTGTTGCCTGTGGATATCTGATGCACGCTGATGGACATGTCTAATCAAATCACTGCAGTGATGTCGTACCCTGCTCATATGTCCTATTATGCATGCCTATATCATTTACCCGCCGGACAAGGTCCTGCCACAGTGCAGCCCTCACCTGCTGATTCTGGCTGGTGCGGGAAAAGAGTGTTGCATAGGCTCTGGTGTATCTCCTCATCCTCAGCCATGGAGTAGGTTGCATGTCTCGGGTGGGCCATGTACCTGGGAATAAAGATAACATGGTATCAGCAATCTATGTTGGCAGACCTTGGCACACATAATACACATGCTACTTGACTGTCATAATAACACATATCACACATATGTGGCAGCTGTCTGTCTATTGGTGGATACACATGTAGATGGCCAGGTATCAGTGCTCAGCCAGCAACTGTTGTACAGTACCTGCCAGGCTACGTACGACATACTACTGGACACCAGCAGTCAGAACACCAATTCAGGTGAGGTGCACCTCCTCACTCTGTGTGTTTGTGTCTAGGTACTGTATGGCGTACATCGGCGACTACTGTGGGCTGACAACACCCTGCTTGCCCTGGATATACATATCCCACCTCCACCACCAGCACAGATGGCTACAGTGCACAACATTACAGATACAGACGTTACACTTTGTAACACTGAAATGGTATCCTTACAGCCCACTGGGCCAGTGTCAGAGACATCACACAATGCTGACCCCTACACAATTGCTTTCTACAGACATCTCCAAGACTGCATGGCTCATGCATTCCCATATATGTCCAGGACACTGTCCACAAAGGGACAGCATCCTGTCCGGCGAACCCCAGCCATATACTGATTGTATCACACTTGATGTAAGCTACTACGAGACAGAGCATCAGTCTCTGAAGGAAGGGTATGTCTGAGCAGCACTGGTAAGGATCTATTTCCCATCACACTGACCACATGGGCAATGTTGAGTGGGACATCAAGCGTGATACTGCAGATGACCAGGAGGCCTACCTGACCTATTTAGCGACCTGGTCAGGAACCATCCTCTATGCCCATGGGTAGTACACTACACATATTTCACCTACACCACAGCTAGACCACATTGTGGCGGACAGGGTCAGTGCAGGTGTCACCCCACCCTCCCCCTGTATTAAGGCATGGGTATCCCTGCTGACCCTAACCTCAAGGTCATCACAGTTATCCAGGTGAGAGACACCCACAGGTGAGCAGACTACACGACATGGACGGGACCTGCTGGTATCCCCAGTTGCATGCTACATACCCTCTGACAGGCGCTAAACACACATATAGAGGTGCTATGTTACACTACCTGGACTACAGGGTATGTACCTGTACACTGGAGCACAGCACCAGTGGTTCCACTCCATGCAGGAGGCACCTCACCATACCAATACAATACAACACAATACATGACATTGTAATACAATACTGTGCAATATGCTAATGCCCCCATGTCTACAGCAGCGTACTGTTCTGCTAACCTGACAAATATGACACATGTGGTGTGATGGTACCTGCTGCCGTCACACAGTTACACAGGGTGACACATATGGCATATTACCTATCTGAGTGACATGCAGCAGGGGTATGTGTGACATGTACACATGGGGAGTCTCGCATCGTAAAACTGTGTGGTTTGTTGCAGGGTGTGTCCTGTCTGTGAGTCTGAACCCGTACCTACACATGTGCACTAAATTGCAGTGGCACAGACGACACACAGCAGACAGGTAGGTTGTGGATGGTGGCCGGTGGTACAATGCCTGTTGGACATCTGTCATGGGTGTGACCTCCATATGTGCATCTGGGGTGGTAACCTGTACGTGGGCGGCATATGTGTACTCTATGGTGTTGACAGTCACTGTGCAATGGTACTGTGTTTGGGTGCATTGTCACCGTGTTGTACATGTCACTGTGTCCTTCTACATATCTGTTGCTGTCGTGTGAGGTCCATACCATGGCATACATTACGTGCTGTGGGGGGTACACCGACCTACATGTCCATGCCTGAATGACCATGTGCGGACACATACCATGTGCAGCTGTTCCAGGGATAGTGTGCCACTGTGACTATCATTGGGGCCACTATTGTACACATGTCTGACCCTGACCACCCCTGACACATGCAGTGGTGGGCGGACACTCATTTATATGGTGGTTACCTGTGTAGGTGATCTGGACTGTGGTATGATACTCCGGATGTGACACTGGTGTTCACTCCGTGCCTTTGTCACCAGGCACCAGTTGCAATACATCTGTACACATGTGCCTCACTCCAGCTCTGTATACATCTCTCTCACTCTCTCTCTATACATATATCTATGTATTAAGATATGTCTATATGTCTATTTCTATATACATGTACATATGTGTGTATACATTTGCACATATATATATATATTGATGTACATACTCTGCTGTAGATGTGGGGGGGGACACAGAGGGGGTGTGGGCGATGGGGGGGGGGGGCAGGCTGTGTTGCAGGTCAGCATATACAATCATGCCTGTAGGTGGTCAGATCAGTCTGTCTATGTATATGTATCTACATATTTCTATCTCTGCATGTGTGCATTACATAGATATGTCGCTACAATATTCTATCAGCATCTATCTATGTGGTCCTACATCTCTCTCTCTCTATGTATGTATACATATATGGATATCATATGTATATATATACATATAAGATATCTACACATACATATGTTGACATGACTACATAGCCATATGTTGGACAGGTATGTCAGCATATATGTCTACCTTACTGTATACACACACTAACATACTGCTAAGCATACATAGCTCTGTAATGTAATTAGTACATGGCAGTACAACCTACAATCAGACGACATATATATGTGCACATAGATGCTCACACATACAACTGTATGTACAGCCTTCACTGATAGGTGCTGTATATCCCCTGCCCATTACACATCTTCATATACATATGGGTACAGCCCAATAACACATATGGAGGGTTCACAGTATGTACACCTTGATAGTATTACTTTACAGTACCTGTGTTTGTCACAGCTGTGTCTGCGAATGTCTGTCTCTCTGTCCTGCTGCTCCAATTCACTGTTGCAGCTTCCAGGTAGCTGTTACTGGGGATTGCTGTCTGTCTGCTTAGTTGCAGTATAGTTCTGGGTGTGGTTCTCCCTCTCTCTCTCTCTCTCTCTCTCTCTCTCTGTCTCTCTGTCTCTCTGTCTCTCTCCAGGTGCAATGTAATTATTGCATGCGTGGACATGGAATACAGCATACTTTTGTAGGTATCTGCATATGCCCATGTGATGGCCTCTGCACCAATTGTTAGCCAGCATTTGCTAATTGCATGCAGCCTGTTGTGTACTGATTGCAGTTCTCACTGTGATTTCAGAACTGTGCTATAAAAGGGTGTGAAATAGGCGTAGCCCTTTCAGATGTTAATGGCAGGGACCATGCTGTTATGCTGTGGACAACATTCTGTGAGTGTAAAGGTTGGTATCTCTAATTTTACTCAGTGGGTTGTGGGTTAACATTCCTCCATTCATTTCTCCAGTTTCCTGTACTGACTGTGTATGTACACTAACAACTACTACTATTGTTGATGTGTGCATGTGTGTGTGTGTGCTTTCCTTTCACCTTTGCTTGCACTCTGTTGCCTCGTCTTCGATAGTTGCCCTTCACTGTCAGTACTGGTGTGCCTGCTAGGTGTCTTGACTGTTGTGTGCTGCTGTAGCTTTCCTATTTCCCATGTACATTCACACCCTGGAATGCTTGCTATATCTGCTAGGGTGTTACAGCATGCAGTGTGGTCTGGCCATGGTGTGGGCCTTGACATCTATTAGCATATGTGGGTATGCTGCTGAACAGGCCCCAGAGGCTTTCAGGTTCACCAGTTATGTGCCTCATGGAATGGTACATATCAGTGGGGTGCACCCATTAATATGTCTGGTATGCTGCAGTTGTGACTGTGGGTTAGCATGAGCATAGGTATTACTACACCTTTTCTGCCATGCGAGTGGTGAATACTTTCTGGACCCCATAGTTCCCATTGCATGTGTTACACCTTTCTGCCTACTGTTTGTACATTTCACATGGGGTCTGTGGGGCATCCCTGTAAGACATTCACTGTTGCTATGTCTAGGGTCTTAACTATTCAAATATGGTGGTGTTGGACCCGTCATGTGTACAGATATTTGCAGGCTGTCCACATGTCTGCCTCATAATTTGGTCATTATCTCATGCACACCTTTATCTGGCAGGTCATTCTGGCCTCAAGTCAGGATATGGTGACAAACATTCAAGTTCCAGACTGCATACCCTTCCAAACATCCCACAAGGTGTAGACCCTGTTACTTTCTGAACTGTCTGCATTTGTTGTAACTTCATTTGTAATGTGTCCCTGGTTTTGGGCCTTTGCTCCACATATTTTATTACTTGGTCCGGATGTGTTCCTGTAAGGGGTTGTGGGGTATGGGCAGTGCTTATCCTGCTGTGAGTATGTGTGTGTCTTGCAAGGTGCTGTGGTGACATTATTACCTACTAGCTTCCAACTAGCATGGCTGTTTCTGTTCACACACTACTATTATGGAAATCCACCAGTTTTGTTTGTGATTCTAAATGTCATGCTTTGTGTACTACACATCTATATTCCCTTTACATTCATTCCTACTGTTAAATGATATATTTACTTTAGCGCAGTGTTTCTATGTAAGAGTCATGGCTTAGTGGTAAGTCATGCAGACTATAGTTGCCAAGGTCCGGGGTTCGGGACTCACAGTGGGATTTTATTTTTCTTTGGAACTGAATACAGGACCTGTCAATCAAAGTGCCTAAGGCACTTTTAAGCAGTTGTAACCGGGTTAGCGCTGGTTTGCGCTGAGCTCACGTGCGCAAGACTGGCGGTTAGCTTCACACACAAGCGCACACCCGCTACAACCACTTAAACGATTTTACTCTTTACGACACCCGCTATTTTCTTTGAAAGAAAAGAAAACGGGAGACAGGAAAGTGGTGAAAAAGGGTCACAAAGAGGGTAAGACAGTAGGGAAACAAGCTTGGGATGTGCAGGAGGGATGTAGGTAAGGCCCATAGCTGCCCATTTCTTCAGCAGCAACAGCTGTGCATATGTATGTAATTTGGTGTGACATTTGAAACCTTCCACCCTGAGAGAGGTGTCAGGACAACAATAACACCTGTTGTACAGCCAATTGGAATTGATGGGTTCCATGTCCAGTAGACATGTGTGCGGAATGGGCAGCTATGTATGGGGCGTAATTTTTTTGTGGGTACAGAGTGCCCTTTTTTTTTTTTTTTTTCAGGTGAGAGTGGTATGTCAGGTGAAGGTAGTCGGTACAGCTGGGGAGGTAGGTTGGGTAGGTTAACAGACAAGACAAACAAGACGCATACAGGGGCGGTGTATGACACGTGTGGGGGCCTTACACAAATGAGGGGGACGGAGGTTGGGATGTCCAGAGCCCATGAGCCCACAGATGGCAACAGTGGAACTGATATCCCCACCCATAGGCAGCTGCCACTGTTCCTTCACTGCCCAGGACGGGGCGGTGCTGGGGCTGTGTAGGGCGGGCAACGGGCAAGCTCGTTAGTTGCGCCACCGTGCCTCGAGCTGGCGTGGGGCTCGAGGACAGAGTCCCGAATCTCCCTACGCACCACAGTCCGGACGCTACGGAGGGTGAGTGGTGGATCTCCTCCGGCCACACTTGCAGAGGTGGGGCGAGCCCCGTCCCCTGCAGCGCTTCCACCCGCAGGTGGCACAGGGCCACCGGAGGAGGGTCCGGACTCGGCACTAGTGCCAGGTGCACTCGCCAGCTGAGGTGGGAGAGGTGGGTCCGCCGGAACCCGCCTTCCCTGTTGTTCTATGTTTTGCATTATGTCATTACAGTTTGGGTTAGTGACATATAAAAACCATTCACAGTTAGTTTTAACAGCATGCATTAGTATTCCCATTAACCACACACCCAGTTATTCACACCATTGAACAGCGTGCATAGCACATGCATAATTTCAACAGTAATACACAGTCCAACAACATGTAAGGTTGGTTGATGGCAACAGGCCATCAGGTGTGGATGTATGAACAGGGCGGATGCATCAACAGACATGCAAATATATATGACCCAACAGGACAGATGTCCAGGGTGGTAATTGTGATTGCACATACCATTTTCCCGTGGAATGGGTTATAGATGGTTAGAGGGTGGGGTAAATCAGACATATTATTAACACCTTCGAATACAACCACATATGCTGTACATTTATAATAGCTACAGTTATATACACACTACTGTTCTGACTACAGTGTCCTATATGTTAACTACTTAACCTTGCAGATGGGACTGTTACTGCAACATAAGTCTACATTTTATTGCTGTTCATACACAAGTCATATCGAAATTTGGGCAGATACATCTCCTGTTAACTGTTCTTTCTATAACTGTAGACATGTGTGGATGTTTGGGATATCAGACAGTCATCCTATCTGCATATTTCAGACTGGGAGCAGCATATCCAGATTTTGGTGTACACATTCCACATGCAGCAACACTTTGAACAGATGTTTCTGTTTGGTTTTGGGTCTCACATGCATTTAATTATGTCCTGACTGCAGTATACTTTATTCAGGGGTTATTACTACTGTAGTGCTGTATTCCTGACACTTTCTCACACTCTCTCACTTGCTTTCATTTTACTATTCAGACTGGTACTTCTAGGCTTTATTGACATGTTTTAACAGAAATTATTGCAGTTATTTCCAGCACTCTCACTTCTGTCATGTTTCAGTATTTCCACATGTATTCATCTCACACAGTTGGATTCATCCTCTTCTGCAGCTATACTTTACCTGCTGCTGCTGTTTGTGTACTATTTTCTTACAGGCAGGGCAGTTTTATTTACAAATATGTGTTGGACAGTCTCATGATTAGTTTCATCTTACAGGCTGGGAACTGTTGTAATCAGGCAATACTTGCATAAACTTTCACTCTGTGAGTTGCAGATTTAATTCCTTCCTGGCTACACTGCACTCTTATGCTAACTGTCATACATTTATACATCTTTACAGTTACTAGTTGTGGATTACTGACTTGCCTGGTGGCGCAATCGCACCAGCCTATCAGCATAGGCTCTGCGGTTCGCAGAACGGACACCTGCAGCTGTAATATAAATGAAGTAATATTGGAATACACATCTCCATGATTTCAGGTAGTTTAACTTTCTACAAACATAATTAATTTATACTTACTCAGTGGTGGGGCGTTGGGTGATTGCGGGCCTCCTGGATCCAACGGTTCAGTTGGTCCTGCTTACGATCTCTTCAGGTCCGCATGGTGGTGACGGACCTGCTCACCTGTCCTAGGAATTCCTGTGGCACTGGTGAGTTCATGAGCCAACTGGTCCCACGCCTCAGCCTTGTACGCTCCCCAAAGGACCTGGCCCTGCATGAGTTGGGCCTCATGGTTATGGACTAGGAGCCAGGCCATGTACCTGGACTCCTCAACACCCCACCTCTGCGCCGAAGTTTACTACCTCACCTACACCTGACATTCTAACTGCAGGTCTGTTCTACAATCGCTTATGCTGTGTATTCCGCCTATGGGGCTTATATAGTCCGCTTTTCCCGCATATATCTGTGATTGGCCAGTTTGGAATTGTATCAACTTCAGTAAACCTGCATTGTCATGCTGTGGTTTGTATTCATTCCTATATATGAGCTGATATTGCATTTCTATGAACTGCTGTCATGGCTTAGTGGTTCTGTACCTTGACTATGGTGTATAGTATCCTGGGTTTGAACCTGGCTACTGCTTTTTATTTTCAGGACTGTCTAGACATGTTGAGGGGTGTGTCTGTGTAAAGGCATTTTGGATACGGCTTGCTCACGTTGCCCGTCGTTAGCTCGTTTGTGCGCAGCTCGCGCAAACGGGATTTAAGCCGGGTTTAACACTGATTTGGCTATTGGCACGCATATGCCGCTTAGCTGCAATTAGGGGCACATATATTTAGCGTAAAACCGCTGCTCGGGCTACAGGCACCTATTTTGCACCAGCTAAACCTATGCTTATCTCACGGGCACATAACCTCACTCTGTTGAACTGTAGCTCAGCTATGGGCATATCTGGCTGATTATATTCATTTCTTAGCTCACATTTATTCAATATAAATAGGCTATTACATTGCATTTTACATATATTCTGGTCTTATGTGTACATATATGTGTCAGGGACTTGTTTCCTGCTTATTTTGAGAAAAAAAAATTGTGTTGTGGGGCTCGAACCATGAATGCCGCTTGCAGCCGGCATCTCTACCGCTTGCTATTGCTTCCTGGCTTATTTTGCATATGTAGTTCTTATATACTTTCCCACTGACTGCTAACTGTAGCTGCGCTTACGGCACGCTCGCGCAAAAACGAAGCACTCACGGTTAAACATCTTTACAATTTAAAAAATATGACATGTACATTTATATTTCTTTTATGTTTAATAGTCTGTAGGCATGTGTTGTGTTGTGTTTATTCACATTTGGTGGACTCTGTTGTGGGTGTGTACTTTGGACACTTTTACACTTCTGGGCGTGTCCGCCAGGGATCAGCCTACGGACACGCCCCTACTGTCTTACACGGCGTGTTCGACTTTGGTGTGATTCAGCATGCTCTCATGAATATGCAGAGCATGCTGACATCACTGTTTAACTGCAGCCTCCGTGTAAGAGTTATAACTCTTACACGGAGGCTTCGTGGATCCTGGGGATTATCTTCTGTTTATTTACATCCCCTCAATTAACAAAACATCTTGCTTTATTTTATATATATTAGTTTGCAGTGAATTGCCTATATTCATGATGCAAATTATAAAAGGGACATAACACTCACAACTGTAATAAAACTGTTTTGTTTTACATTTTCAGACTGTTACATTAATTATTAAATTAAATTGCCTCTCATGCAGGCCATCACAGACTATATTCATTTATACTTTACTTGTCTTTATTAAGTTGTCCAGATGCGTTTAGTCAAAACCCTCTTTTTAGCAAATGTCAGGGGAGAAAAGCTCCAGCATATTATAAACATTTTTAAATAGACATGCAGTATATACTGTACATGAACAGACATTAAATAATATACATTAACAATTATTCATGCATTTGCTAATTAGATTACATTCATATGAAAGTAGAGACAACTATTACAGTCTTTCAAAGCCAGAATTACAACAACAGCAAACAGCAGGTCCAGTGGTTTCATTCACCCATAACCTCAATACCTATTACTCATCCACAGTACCTGTTTTGACCTTGCAAGGTTAAGAAAAAAATATGGCACTGGTTATATTAATGCATTTTTTAACATAAACAATAGTCAGAGTTCAGAGTTTGTGGTCAATTTTACTTCATCCAAATGCACATTAGTATTGAAAAGCCAGAACTATAACAGTCAATAGCAGGGACAGTCATTTCGATCACACATAGGCATAGCCCCCCTCCCATCCCAGATGCCTACCCAAAGTATCTGGATTGACCCTGCAAGGTTAATAAAAAAAGAAAAAAGAAGATAACGGACACAATAATGTATTTTTTGTCACATAAAAATAGCTAAAAGCCTGTAATTGATCTCACTTCATTCATATACACTTTAGTCATGCAAGGCCAGTTTCAATAACAAAACAGCATGACCAGTCACTGCATCCACAAATAGCCCCCATACCCGCTACATGCCTACCTAAAGTATCTGAAAACATCAACCACAAACAGCCACTATACCTCTTACCTACCTAACATATCTGGTTGACCCTGCCAGGATGTCATACTACGTAAAAAATCATCCACAAATAGCCCCTAAAACATTGCCTAGCCTACCTTCCTTATATCTGGTTGACCCTGTCAGGAATAAAAGTGCATAAAGTTTAAACTGACTGGAAATTGTTAATCATTATTAGTCAGTTCTTCAGTCCAAGCATTTTCCTTTTTTTAATTTCTATTTTTTTAATTCAGTTATTCACCTGGAAAAAAAGCTGCAGACTCCATAAAAATAAATAGGTTTTAACTGGCTGGTCTAGTAAAGTTTTGCAAGACAATGAAGTTCTATGAACATGCTAAACTGCTAATAATATCCTGAGTTTCTCACTCTAGAAAGTGGGCTGGGAACGTCAAGGGTTTTCCTCCTCCCTGGTCCTTACATCAGCAGCCGCATCACATAGTATTCAAGCTGTAATCACGGGGGGGGGATGCAGTCTGGCAATCCAGTATCAAGAGTCACCCCAGCTGTATTTTGAAAGGTTTTCAGTGTCTGTGCTCACTTGTACACATACTTCAAACTCCACTATGTCAATCACAGTTTTCAAAGAATAATATTTTAGTGAAATTGTGAAATGTGCTCACATTTTTTTTATGAACTCTAACTGCTTACTATCAATCAGATTCTGACTCCTGCAATCCTTCTTAACAAAAAAAAAAAAATACCTTAGCTAGGGAGGCTGTTTTTGCTTCATGATTAGCTTTGTAGGACTTGACAAGATCTTTAATGTGTCTGTTTACGGTATAGAGGAATTTCTTCCTCTGCTGAGCCAGTTCCCTCTTGTTCTTGGACATTAGATGTTCTTCATCTCACATTGCTGCAGTCCTAACACTTGGGGTAGTCCGCTGTCCCAGTCGGCCCGAATACCAAAGTATAAGGCTGACGCCGGTCAAGGCGCATTTGTCTGACATCAGGACGCCAGGGTACAAAGCGCATGACTGACGCCATATCCCAGTCTTTTTGACGCATGGTCCGATGCAGAAGCAGTTTTGCGAGTGCAGGTTGGCGTTCTGAAATTTTCTGAAGTCGGAGTTTCAGACCCGAATCAAAGTTGGCTAAGTACTCGCTAGAATATTTTGGTTTTTCTTGCCTCAGTATTTAACGGATGTCAGAAAAAGTGAATAACTGTATTTCTTGTGGGAAACAGATACCTCATAGAGATTACCATACCTTGTGTATACCTTGCTTAGGGCCTGAGCATCGTTGTTGTTATTGTCGCCTTGTGCTAGATTTAACAAACGCACTATTAAGAGAAGATTAGATTGTGCCAGGTTAGTTTTGGGAAGCTGCTAATTACAACATGCCGCCGGATGCTCCGGCGCCCGCTTCATCTAAAAAGCGCAAGGACAAAGCAGCGAAGCCTAGGGTGGAAGAACCGTCTGTCCCAGGACGTTGGTTCTTCTTAGGGGACCTTCCGGTTTGGATCTTGATTAGTTTCATCTTACAGGCTGGGAACTGTTGTAATCAGGCAATACTTGCATAAACTTTCACACTCTGTGAGTTGCAGATTTAATTCCTTCCTGGCTACACTGCACTCTTATGCTAACTGTCATACATTTATACATCTTTACAGTTACTAGTTGTGGATTACTGACTTGCCTGGTGGCGCAACCGCACCAGCCTATCAGCATAGGCTCTGCGGTTCGCAGAACGGACACCTGCAGCTGTAATATAAATGAAGTAATATTGGAATACACATCTCCATGATTTCAGGTAGTTTAACTTTCTACAAACATAATTAATTTATACTTACTCAGTGGTGGGCGTTGGGTGATTGCCGGGCCTCCTGGATCCAACGGTTCAGTTGGTCCTGCTTACGTCTCTTCAGGTCCGCATGGTGGTGACGGACCTGCTCACCTGTCCTAGGAATTCCTGTGGCACTGGTGAGTTCATGAGCCAACTGGTCCCACGCCTCAGCCTTGTACGCTCCCAAAGGACCTGGCCCTGCATGAGTTGGGCCTCATGGTTATGGACTAGGAGCCAGGCCATGTACCTGGACTCCTCAACACCCCACCTCTGCGCTCGGGCGACTACCCTCACCTACACCTGACATTCTAACTGCAGGTCTGTTCTACAATCGTTTATGCTGTGTATTCCGCCTATGGGGCTTATATAGTCCGTTTTCCGCACATATCTGTGATTGGCCAGTTTGGAATTGTATCAACTTCAGTAAACCTGCATTGTCATGCTGTGGTTTGTATTCATTCCTATATATGAGCTGATATTGCATTTCTATGAACTGCTGTCATGGCTTAGTGGTTCTGTACCTTGACTATGGTGTATAGTATCCTGGGTTCGAACCTGGCCACTGCTTTTTATTTTTCAGGACTGTCTAGACATGTTGAGGGGTGTGTCTGTGTAAAGGCATTTTGGATACGGCTTGCTCACCGTTGCCCGTCGGTTAGCTCGTTTGCGCAGCTCCGCGCAAACGGGGTAAGCCGGTTTAACACTGATTTGGCTATTGGCACGCATATGCCGCTTAGCGCAATTAGGGGCACATATATTTAGCGTGGTAAACCGCTGCTCGGCTACAGGCACTCATTTTGCACCAGCTAAACCTATGCTTATCTACGGGCACATAACCTCACTCTGTTGAACTGTAGCTCAGCTATGGGCATATCTGGCAGTTTATATTCATTTCTTAGCTCACATTTATTCAATATAAATAGGCTATTACATTGCATTTTACATATATTCTGGTTTTATGTGTACATATATGTGTCAGGGACTTGTTTCCTGCTTATTTTGAGAAAAAAAATTGTGTTGTGGGGCTCGAACCATGAATGCCTGCTTTGCAGCCGGCATCTCTACCGCTTCGCTATTGCTTCCTGGCTTATTTTGCATATGTAGTTCTTATATACTTTCCCACTGACTGCTAACTGTAGCTGCGCTACGGGCACGCCCGCGCAAACGAGCGCACTCACGGTTAAACATCTTTACAATTTAAAAAAAATATGACATGTACATTTATATTTCTTTTATGTTTAATAGTCTGTAGGGGCATGTGTTGTGTTGTGTTTATTCACATTTGCGTGGACTCTGTTGTGGGTGTGTACTTTGGACACTTTTACACTTCTGGGGGCGTGTCCGCTTGCAGGGATCAGCCTACGGACACGCCCCCTACTGTCTTACACGGCCGTGTTCGACTTGGGTGTGATTCAGCATGCTCTCATGAATATGCAGAGCATGCTGACATCACTCAGTTTAACTGCAGCCTCCGTGTAAGAGTTATAACTCTTACACGGAGGCTTCGTGAATCCTGGGGATTATCTTCTGTTTATTTACATCCCCTCAATTAACAAAACATCTTGCTTTATTTTATATATATTAGTTTGCAGTGAATTGCTTATATTCATGATGCAAATTATAAAAGGGACATAACACTCACAACTGTAATAAAACTGTTTTGTTTTACATTTTCAGACTGTTACATTAATTATTAAATTAAATTGCCTCTCATGCAGGCCATCACAGACTATATTCATTTATACTTTACTTGTCTTTATTGGGGTTGTCCAGATGGGTTTAGTCAAAACCCTCTTTTTAGCAAATGTCAGGGGAGAAAAGCTCCAGCATATTATAAACATTTTTAAATAGACATGCAGTATATACTGTACATGAACAGACATTAAATAATATACATTAACAATTATTCATGCATTTGCTAATTAGATTACATTCATATGAAAGTAGAGACAACTATTACAGTCTTTCAAAGCCAGAATTACAACAACAGCAAACAGCAGGTCCAGTGGTTTCATTCACCCATAACCTCAATACCTATTACTCATCCACAGTACCTGTTTTGACCTTGCAAGGTTAAGAAAAAAATATGGCACTGGTTATATTAATGCATTTTTTAACATAAACAATAGTCAGAGTTCAGAGTTTGTGGTCAATTTTACTTCATCCAAAAGCACATTAGTATTGAAAAGCCAGAACTATAACAGTCAATAGCAGGGACAGTCATTTCGATCACACATAGGCATAGCCCCCCTCCCATCCCAGATGCCTACCCAAAGTATCTGGATTGACCCTGCAAGGTTAATAAAAAAAGAAAAAAGAAGATAACGGACACAATAATGTATTTTTTGTCACATAAAAATAGCTAAAAGCCTGTAATTGATCTCACTTCATTCATATACACTTTAGTCATGCAAGGCCAGTTTCAATAACAAAACAGCATGACCAGTCACTGCATCCACAAATAGCCCCCATACCCGCTACATGCCTACCTAAAGTATCTGAAAACATCAACCACAAACAGCCACTATACCTCTTACCTACCTAACATATCTGGTTGACCCTGCCAGGATGTCATACTACGAAAAAAAATCATCCACAAATAGCCCCTAAAAACATTGCCTAGCCTACCTTCCTTAAGTATCTGGTTGACCCTGTCAGGAATAAAAGTGCATAAAGTTTAAACTGACTGGAAATTGTTAATCATTATTAGTCAGTTCTTCAGTCCAAGCATTTTCCTTTTTTTAATTTCTATTTTTTTAATTCAGTTATTCACCTGGAAAAAAAGCTGCAGACTCCATAAAAATAAATAGGTTTTAACTGGCTGGTCTAGTAAAGTTTTGCAAGACAATGAAGTTCTATGAACATGCTAAACTGCTAATAATATCCTGAGTTTCTCACTCTAGAAAGTGGGCTGGGAACGTCAAGGGTTTTCCTCCTCCCTGGTCCTTACATCAGCAGCCGCATCACATAGTATTCAAGCTGTAATCACGGGGGGGGGGGATGCAGTCTGGCAATCCAGTATCAAGAGTCACCCCAGCTGTATTTTGAAAGGTTTTCAGTGTCTGTGCTCACTTGTACACATACTTCAAACTCCACTATGTCAATCACAGTTTTCAAAGAATAATATTTTAGTGAAATTGTGAAATGTGCTCACATTTTTTTTATGAACTCTAACTGCTTACTATCAATCAGATTCTGACTCCTGCAATCCTTCTTAACAAAAAAAAAAAATACCTTAGCTAGGGAGGCTGTTTTTGCTTCATGATTAGCTTTGTAGGACTTGACAAGATCTTTAATGTGTCTGTTTACGGTATAGAGGAATTTCTTCCTCTGCTGAGCCAGTTCCCTCTTGTTCTTGGACATTAGATGTTCTTCATCTCACATTGCTGCAGTCCTAACACTTGGGGTAGTCCGCTGTCCCAGTCGGCCCGAATACCAAAGTATAAGGCTGACGTCGGTCAAGGCGCATTTGTCTGACATCAGGACGTCAGGGTACAAATGCGCATGACTGACGTCATATCCCCAGTCTTTTTTGACGCATGGTCCGATGCAGAAGCAGTTTTGCGAGTGCAGGTTGGCGTTCTGAAATTTTCTGAAGTCGGAGTTTCAGACCGAATCAAAGTTGGCTAAGTACCCGTTGGGAATATTTTGGTTTTTCTTGCCTCAGTATTTAACCGGATGTCAGAAAAAGTGAATAACTGTATTTCTTGTGGGAAACAGATACCTCATAGAGATTACCATACCTTGTGTATACCTTGCTTAGGGCCTGAGCACGATGTTGTTGGCTGTCGCTCTTGTGCTAGATTTAACAAACGCACTATTAAGAGAAGATTAGATTGTGCCAGGTTAGTTTTTGGGAAGCGTTGTAATTACAACATGCCGTCGGATGCTCCGACGCCCGCTTCATCTAAAAAGCGCAAGGACAAAGCAGCGAAGCCTAGGGTGGAAGAACCGTCTGTCCCAGACGTTGGTTCTTTAGAGGGCTCGGTGGAGCCGGTGGTTCTACCAGAAGTTCCTTTGGATTCTCAGGGAGAGACTTTACTGTTACAAGATGTGTCCTCTCAGGAGGTAGGCCAGGCTGAAGGGGCTTCTCAGGTAGCTGTTCTCCCCTCCCTTCCTAAGGTGGTTAGGCCCCCCCTTCTGTTTCCAAGGGTTCTTCTAGAGGCAGGCCAGGGTTAACTTCAGTGGGGTCTCCCTAGTTCTTCAGGGTCTCTGCCTAAGAAACATATGCTTAAAATGGCAGAAGATTTGATTACTATGATTAGAGGTTCTATGCCCCCCCCTGATAAGAGGCCTAGGATGGAACCTGAGCTTGAAAGTTTTGAGCAGTGTTCGGAGGCTTCTGAGTCTTCGGCTGAAGACTTGCAGGAGTATCCTCCTTATTCTGATTCTGATGTAGATGACTCTACTCCTTCGGCTTCTCCTCCTGAGGATTTTTCTTTTTCAGAGACTCTTCATTCCATGAGGGAGCATTTTAAATGGGAAGGTCAAGATTTCTCTGATTCCAGGAAAAGGCTTAGGGAATTTTGTTTCTACCCCAGCATAGGCCTTTAGCTATACCTCCTGTTCTGGATGTGGTAGAGGATGATTTTGGAGAGGCTTCCCTGAAGCCTGATTCTTTGCCTCCTGCCCCAGTTAAACCGGATAGGTATTATAGGGTGCCTGAAGCTCATAAGTATCTTTTAAGAGTCCTAGGGCAGACCCAGAAACTGTTTCTCAGGGCCCTAAAGGTGTTAAGGCTTCTGTTGTTAAAAATCCTGTTCCTTCTGATAAAGAGGCAAGGGCTTTGGATAGATGGGGAAAAAGGTGTATACTTCTTCCACTTTAGCCATGAGGGCTTTGAATTGCCAGTTTCACATGTTGAAATACCAAAATTATCTCCTTTCACAATTGAAGTCTAAGGTAGATGCTCTGGCGGAAGGTATTGAGTGTAAAGAGTTGCAGGATTTAGTTCATGTTTCTGAACAGGTGGGTAAGCATTCCTTGCAATGTGGTTTTGATGCTGTACAGGCCTCTTCGAGGGTGGCAGCCACTGGTTCTGTTCTTCGCAGGCACGCCTGGCTGACGGATCAGAATTTAGCTGAACATGTAAAGACAAGGATTTTAGATGCTCCTTTACAATCTGATGTGTTATTTGGTGCGCCTGTGGAAGCAGTTTTAAAGAAAATGGAGGACAAGGCTAAGTCTATGCAGACTGTTAAAGATTTTTTGCAGGTTCAGCCTCCGAAGTTTAGTAGAAATTGGCCTACTAAGGGGTGGACTTATCCTTCTTATGATTCTCCGTCTAGGGGTAGATCTAGACGTGGTAGGGGCAGAGCTCAAGGTTCTTTTAGGCCTAGAACAGGCAGTTCGCCTGCCCAGTCTTCTGGTGAGGGCAGGGGTCAGTCCTTTCGTAAGCAGACCCAATGACTTGCCTTTTCAGCTGCCAGAGCCTTCTCGTCTGGCAGCACCTTTGGGAGGAAGGCTGGCACTTTTCAAAGAAAATTGGAGTGTTATTACCCAAGACAGATGGGTATTGGATATCGTTCACCACGGTTACAGGTTTTATTTCCATACCTTGCCTCCTTTCAAAGGCATGCCAGACATTCCTCCTATACAAAGAAAAGAGGCTCACAAGCAAATTTCTCTGTTACTCCAGATAGGGGCCATTCAGCCGGTTCCTGTGCCAGAAAGGGGCCTAGGATTTTATTCTCGCCTGTTCCTAGTACCAAAAGGGGAACACGTGGAGACCAATTTTGGATTTGTCTATCCTCAACACTTATCTGGACATTCCCAAGTTCAAAATGTTGACGTTACAACAGCTTTTACCTCTGCTGGGCAAGGATCACTGGATGGTAACTTTAGATCTCAAGGAGGCTTACCTTCATGTGCCTATCAGACTCAGTTGCAGGAAGTATCTGCGTTTCCGAGCTGGAAATTCCCATTATCAGTTCTCTGCATTGCCCTTTGGCTTATCTACTGCGCCCAGAGTATTCACAAAAGTTCTGGCTCCAGTTGTGGCTTTCTTCAGGCTAAAAGGAATACAAATCTATCCTTACTTGGACGACTGTCTGATTCTGGCTCAAGAAAAGGACGAGCTTCTTCGGCATTTGGAATATGTGATAGCAGTGCTAAAATGCCTGGGGTATTCTGTGAACGAAATAAAGTCCAGTCTAGTACCCTCTCAAGACATGTGCTTTCTGGGTGTGAGACTGAATACAGCAGCCCAGATGGCCTTTTTAACCCCGGACAAACAAAAGAATCTTTCCCTTTACTTCCATCAACTATCTCTTCAGTCCAGGCTGACTGCAAGGACAGTCCTTCAAGCCTTAGGGTTCATGGCATCTTGTATTCTGGTGCTTCCCAATGCCAAACTGCATATGAGGAAGCTGCAATGGTATCTAAAAAATGTATGGACACAGCACTGCCAGGATTTGGACACTGTCATTCCAATAATACCTTGCATTCAAAAGGAATTTTGTGGTGGGCTCAGGAATGTCACCTAAACAAGGGACTCTCTGTGACCCGGCCAGAGGCGAGTCAGATTCTAACGACAGATGCCTCAGACATAGCTTGGGGAGCTCATCTGAATGGAAAGTGGATACAAGACAAGTGGCCTGCCAGACTACAGCATCTACATATCAACATGAAGGAGATGTTAGCAGTCCAGTTTGCATTAATGGCTTTCAAGGAGTTACTTCTTCCAGGGCAGGTGTTGATTCTAACAGACAACACAACTGTCATGTGGTACATCAACAAGCAAGGGGGAACACATTCTTATCCTCTATGCAGGCAAGCGATGATTTTGTGGGAGACTGCGCTCAGCTTGGAGCTAAATCTTCAGGCAAGGTTTCTGCCAGGAGCACAGAACTCCTTAACAGATGTGTTAAGCAGGCAAATCATGGATCCCCACGAGTGGAAACTGGATCTTCATGTATTTCAAAAATTGACAGTGTCATGGGGAACTCCAGACATAGATCTGTTCGCTTCTCCACTAAACCACCAGCTGCCAAAGTTTTGCACGAAAAGGTTTCATCACACAGCTTGGAAAGTGGACGCTCTTTCGTTCAGTTGGGAAAATCTTCATGTGTATGCCTTTCCACCTCTGCCTCTCCTCCCAAAGGTACTCCTAAAGGTCAGACAAGACAAGCCAAGGATGATTTTGATAGCTCCATGCTGAAAAATGGAAGAGATTTTTATTTTGGAGTGCAGCAAAGGATTTGGATGTTTCTGAGCCTAATTTGAGTGTGGCTCTTCAATATCTTACTGAGTTATTGGACAAAGGTTTGTCTTTCTCTTCCATTAAGATTCATGCTGCAGCAATTTCAGCTCACTATGATTGTGACCCACCATTGTTTTCTCATCCTTTGTTCAAGCAATTTCTTAGAGGGGCAAAGAATATAAGACCCCCACGTAGAGCTCCTACTCCTGCTTGGGACCTCAATTTTGTGTTGGAGAAACTTACTCTACAACCTTTTGAGCCTCACGGCTACTGCTGAATTGAAATTCTTGTCATGGAAGACTGCTTTTTTGTTGGCCATTACTTCTGCAAGAAGGGTTTCTGAATTGCAGGCCCTTATGGCGGTTGAGCCTTTTTGATTTTTCATAAGGATAGGGTATCATTACGTACTAATCCTTCATTTATGCCTAAGGTGGTTTCTAGTGTGGCTTTAAACCAAACTATTCATTTGCCTACTTTTTATGCAGATCCCCAAAATAGGGGAAAAGATTTTGCACACTTTAGATGTACACAGGCAGTTGCGTTATTATTTAAGCAGGACTAGGATTTTAGGCAGTCTCAGCAGTTGTTTGTTTCTTTTGCTTTGAGTTCTCAGGGCAAGCCTGTGTCAAAACAAACTATATCTAAGTGGATTGGGTTTTGCATTGCATTCTGTTATTCCCATCATGGCAAGGAGATTCCAGCTGGGATTAGGCCTCATTCCACTAGGGCTACTGCCACTTCAACAGCATTTCTAAGGGGTGGCAACTAAGGATATTTTGGAGGCAGCTACTTGGAGTTCAGTGCATACTTTCTCCAAGCATTACCACCTTCCTCTCTATTCTAAATCCAGGGCTGGTTTTGCCACTGCTGTGTTGCAGGGCATTTTGGCAGCTCCTGCTTCATTGTAGTTTAGCCATCCTCCCTTACCTCTGCTTTGGGATTCTACCCAAGTGTTAGGACTGCAGCAATGTGAGATGAAGAACATAGTACAGTTTTGTACCTACCATAAATGTAGATGTTCGAAGATCCACATTGCTGCAGTCCAATACCCTCCCTCCCCTCTGTGTTTAGGGGTGGTTGTGTGGGTGGGGTTCTATTTTTGTAAATTTGTATATATTGTACATATATTAGGTACAGGAGTGTTGGGTGTTTTTTGGTTTTGGCCTTATCTTTTTAGGGTCTTCTGACATCTGGGGCAAGAAAAGACTGAGGATATGACGTCGGTCATGCGCATTTGTACCCTGACGTCCTGATGTCAGACAAATGCGCCTTGACCGACGTCAGCCTTATACTTTGGTATTCGGGCCGACTGGGACAGCGGACTACCCCAAGTGTTAGGACTGCAGCAATGTGGATCTTCGAACATCTACATTTATGGTAGGTACAAAACTGTACTTTTCTTTCTCTTGTTGTATAGCCTCTTTATAATAGGGGCCCATCAGGGTAGCTTGTTTTTTAGGCAAGACCTGGTTTTAATCCAGTCAGGTACAACCGATTCTTTACAACTGCTTAAGTGGTTATACAGGACATTGGTGTACACCTCTGCATAGGAGTCCATGTTATCTATGTTCAAGGGGGGCTTTGAAACTTCTTATACCATCTCTTAGTAGAAGGTTGGTCTTTGAAAGATTCTTAAGCATTTTTGGGTTTGCTGAGGTATCTGGTCTTATAATTACATTGAACAAGACTGATTTATTGTCCAATCTTACCTGGGAGGACATCACACAGAGGGGGGGGTGCAATGCTCTCCCATTTTAGTGAGTACTATGTGCAGAACATTTCAGCCTCTTGTGAGTGTGCTGGCTAGCTGTTCCAGAGCATTTGCATTAACAAAGTCCAAGAACCTCTGAGCCAGCATGTTTGTTGGTCGTGTATGTTTCCCAGTTGATGGTAGGATAATTAAAACCACCAATGAGTAGGTGTTGGACTGTATGGCAAGTGACCCCAGTAAGTCCAGGTATGCGGTATGCTTTTCCTGTTTCATGGTAGGGGACTTATAGCTAGCTATTATGTGGTAGGGGGCTTTGCCTATAGTTCATTGGACATGGAGTAACTCAATAGTTTTGTTATAATCATTTAGACAGCCTAAACAGATTCCCTTAGCCTGCATTTGCCACTGTATGACTCTCTAGGTTACTTAACCAGACAGTGCTCCCAGGTCACCTCAAAAAACAGGCTTGTGCATAGTGGTGTTATCTAGTAAACATGTGAATAAAATAAATAAAACAAATAAATAAATAGGCCAGTAGAGAGGTAATACTTCTGAAATTCTTTTATGCTTCAGCTCCATTGCAGAACCACACGTAAAGACATGAGGCATTGCAGATCACCATAATTTCATTGTAGTGCATGGAGTATGCTGATTACACTCCAATATTTGGGAAAAGACAAATCAGTTAAACTCTAGACCCAACAATGAGAAATGTAAGCACTCCCTGCTAAAGCTGTTAATGTCAAGGTGACCATTTTGTTACAGGACCTAAACTGGGACACTTGAGGGCCACCCCGAGAAGCCAGGTCTGCAATCCCATTCTCCCAGCCCCCATGGGAGTGGAGATAGGGGCGCCATTTTATCTTGCACCGGGGCCTGTAGATTGGCCTCCTTTCCTTCACCCGACACTGTGCGGATGCCACTCTGTGAACAGCACCACCTAGGAGGCTCAAAGCGATGCACATTTGTCTGTGCCTAGCACCATGGGGGAGAGAGACTGAGGTGTGCTGCAAAATGTGCAGAGATGGGGGGACCCAGGACTATCTCCCTGCGAGTTTAAAAGCCCTAGGTGCAAGGCAAAGGGGAGAACCAGTGTCACAGAAGTCTGGATGAGGTACAGTCTGAGGCTTTGTGGCCCAGCAGAGTTCCATGAGGATGGGAAGATCCCTGAGAGGCCCCAAGAGCACGTGCGACACTACATGATTTGGTAGCAGTCAGGAGATATGTAACCCTGGAAAATAACTCGCTCTCCTGGGTAGAAGTTTAAGCCTGGAGGGGGTCTGTCCCGATGGAAGTCTGGAAGGGAAAGAGAGGTGGAAAGTGAATGGGATAGGACAGCTCCCGTCTGGGTGAGGGGGTATGGACCAGGCCCCCTCTGGGAAGGAAATCTGGAAGGGGTAGAGAGGCAGACAGTGGCAGGGCTGGGTGAGGGGGGGAGGTCAGGCAGAGCTCCCCACAATGGGGAGCAACTAGCAGACAGCAGCAGGGCCTGGAGAGCTTCTGCCTGGGTGAAAGGGATCAGGCAGGGCTCCCCATGATGGAAGTCCTTGAGGAAGCACCAGGGCGTATGGCTGAGGGGCCTAGAGACCTCTTGCCAGGACGATGGCATCCAACTTCACCCCATAACTGACGGCATCCTTGAAAGATCTCAAAGTCCCCAGAGCTGATCTGGATGGGAAAGCAGAGGGACTCCAAAGCCTTCATGAGAGTGGATCTGCCCCTCAGCGGCCGAGGGGAGTTCCGGAGGGGCAGACAGGATCAGAGGGAAGCTCCTCTGAGAAAGTCAGAGGACATGAGTGATCCGGCATGATTTGGCTGCCTGCAGGAGACATGGAGGTGGCGGAGTCCCCTGACATGGGGGGCCGCGTTTGGGGATGGTCTCTTGGCCAGGTTGAAGGGGAGGGCTGTAGGGCTCGGCCCTAACAGATGTCAGTAAGGGTGCACCTGGCAGATGGATGTGGGGCCTGGAAAGCTCCTGCATGAGTGGGGTCAGGCAGAGCACCCCACGACAGAAGTCCTGGAGGGAGTGACTGACGGATGGTGGCAGAGCATGGAAGGCTCCTGCCAGGGTGAAGGCATCCAATCTTACCCCATACCCAGTGACATCCCCAAATATCGCAAAGTCCCCAGAGCTGGTCAGGATGGGAAAGCAGGGGGGCTGGCTGCCCCGGGAAGCCAGGTCACCATTCAGACTCAGCGATCTAAACTGGGACATTTCTGTGTCCCAAAGACAATGTTCGGGATTCCAGGACAGAGACTTCCAAACCGGAACTGTCCTGGAAAAACTGGGACTGTTGGTCACTTTGGTTAAGGTCAGGTCTCGGACCAGGCAGTAAAATCTGCCAGTACCAACTATCAAAAGAGAGTGGCAGAGTAAAAGATTTGTTTTTGCCTGTTATGCATAATAGTAGCATGTCCCTGACTTCCTGTACTAAACTTAGAAAGTTACCAGAATAACAGGATATGTGTTCCCCTGATTTTCTGAAGGACATGAAGTCTGAAACCTAAATAATATTTATTTATTTATTTATTTGAAGTTTGTTTGCCAGGATGATCCATTGGGCCGAATGAGCCCATATTCAAGGGAGCCCTGGGGAGAAAAGCTCCATAGATACAATATATAAAATATATAAAATAACAGTTTGTTAAAGTACAAGCAGAATACATATATGCCAAATATATGCCATTATTTAGTTTCTTTAATCCTCAGTAATTTGTCCAAAAACTACAGACTTTATGAGGAACACACCAAACATATGAGGCAAAAATCTGGACATTCTATGAAAATTTGAACAGTTGAGAAGCATGGAAGGTGAATGTAAACTACAAGGTACTGTTACACTACCTATCTGAAAGCACTTGGCTAAGTATTTATCACTTTGAAAGCTGGTAAAACACTTAATGTTTTTTTTTTTGTTTGTTTTGTTTTTACTGTAACTTGTATTTGGAACAGATAAGGCTCCATGGCCCTTGCACTGAATTATGAGTGACTACCCAATGCTAACCTCATATTATGTGTTCTCAGCATGGATGCCAAAATTCACCACTTCAGCTTCGCTCTCAAGGTGAATATATTGGCAGTCATGTTTTGAATTCATAATAACATGATTAGCATTAGCGAACTGCTCAAATTCCTCTATACTGCATCTATTTTATGTCAAATTGTTCTGCTGTTGTGTAGTTATCTTATTTAAAATAAAATGTGCATAAATCTTTTGGAGAAAGCAGTTTAGCTTGCAGTATGCAGTTTCACCACAAGATGGCAACATTCATCTATAAATTCATAGTGTTTTTCCAGTAAAATCCAGTTTATTCCTCTGTTCTACAGATTTGGCATCCAAGAAAGAACTAAAAATCTGTTTTAAATCTCATGTTGAAATGAGCCAACTATAGATGCAAATAATTATTAAAAGAAAACAAAGCAAATCTCTGAAATATTAATTAAGAACATAGATATGTTAGTTTTTGGCCCTATGTCACATGAGTGCCAAAATTGGCATAGCTCCCATGCAACCCTAAATTGGATAGATAAAGTGAGTTATGAGAGAATGAATGAGAAAATGTGGATATATTAATTTGCTTGTGGCAATTGTTTAAGGCCACCTAGGTACCTGTTTTTCCTGTGCAATATGAAATCTTTGACCCGACTGAATTATTTATTCAGAATAACACAGTGTGAATGAGGAGTTTATAAGATCCAAACCTGACCCTGTGAACTCAAGTTTTCACAAAGTACTCTACCTTAAGTACTAGCTCGGTTAAGTTACTAGTCAGCACCTTTCTTTTTTACTTCAGTACAGATCTGAAAAAGATGTAAAATTCTTTTTTTCAGGAACTATGCAGGATTCGTCAAGCAGAGGCACAGCAAAATAAATTTTAGTTATTTAAACAGTTGCCAGCTGCATGGAGGCAACCTGAGGTTATGATGACAACTACAAAACAGAACAATCAAACATATTTTACACTCGATTTAAGTGATGGAATACAATCAGCAAACCAATGTTTATTTATTTGTGTTGCTGAACAAGCAGAAAAATATTGTGAGTGACAGAAATATTATACAGTCTCTGAGGTACTAATCCAGTTCTGTACCTCTTCAGTGTGTTTAATAAGTACCCTCTGTTTGTCTGGACAATTTAAACTGTAATCTGTAACTATTGCTTTGTACTGTAATGTCAAACACTATCTAGCAAAAGCACAAAAGCTGTATTTCCACAGTTTTTATGTTGTTCTGAGGCTATCTACTTTTCTACAGATTTTGAGTACTATCAAGCAAGGCACACAGTGGGTGTCCCAGTGTTTAATATTATTATTATGTCGTATTGAGATTATTCTCTGTACTATTCTATGCATTTTATCTTAGAATTGATTTTGTCCTTGATTTCTGCTCCTGTAAATGTTGAAAGGTACCCTAAGTATTAGGAATTTTACACATTTTCTGAAGTGTTCTTCCACTTCTATGCACAGTTTCAAGCTGTAGTCAGCATGCTCTGACTGCATAGGATCATAGGAAGTTACTAGCCTACTGGCCCTGAGGCCCTTTCAAGCCTAGCCAAGAATTTAGACATGTTTCAACAAATCAGCACCCGATGCCATTGTCCAACAGGGACACAGGTGGAATCCCAGGGGTGTGTTTTCTGTTCCCCATTCAGTTATCCAGGTTGCGCTTAAAAAGCGTTAATGAGGTACTCTGCTTGACGTGGAGAAGGAGTCTATTCCACAAAAGGGGGAGTCTCTGGGATACAAATCTGTTCACCAACAAGTCCTATTGATGTCACAGACTAGGTTGAGGTCGCATGTGCGGGTTACTCACATGGAGCTTGACTTGTGGATATGCAGCGTTCCCATCAAGGCAGAGTCTGGGATTGCTTTGTATGGCAGACAGAGTTCACCTCTGAGGAGCCTTAGGAGACTGACTAGAGGGACAGGGCCTTTAGCTATCTGTGTAGAGTAGATGTTTGAAGCCCTGGACTCTACTGGTGAGGAACCCCTGTGGTCTCTCTAGCTGCTGCATGTGCTTTGTGAGGTACATGCCAAAAGGGACATTGTACTCAATAATGGGTCTTATAAGGGAAGAATACAAGGATGTTATGATCACCTTGTCCCTGGATGAGATACCCTTACTAATGAGGTGGACCATGTAGAAAGCTTTCCATACAATGGAGGCAATAAGGTGGTCAAAAGTCAGTTTGCTATCAACCTGGGTGCCCAAGTTCTTCACGACTGATTGCGTGCTTAGGACCTTATTATTAATGTGATAATTTTCAGGGACGTCACTCTCCCCAAAGGGGATGATGATGCATTTTTTGACATTCAGTTTGAGACCATGTTTCTGGCACCAGTCATTTGTTTGGGTGGCACCCTCTTGGAGGATGCCCACATCACTAGGGGAATTGATGACATCACCCAGCTTGTAGTCATCTGCAGACCTAGTCAGCCATTCCCACTGGTTTTGACCTGCACCTTAGAAAAGTATATCCCAAATAACAGAGGCCCCAATACCGATCACTGGGGTACACTGCTTATTACTGGTCTACTGCTTGAGGTGGCTTCCCCTATTATGACTAGGTGGGTTCTATCAGTGAGTCGGTTTGCTACCCATCTGGTAACATATTGATTGATGCCTAGTTGAGAGAGTTTTTCTATTATACTTGAGTGGGGAATAGTATTGAAGGCTTTAGCCAGGTCAAGGTAGGCAGTGTGCACCGTCTTCCTCTCGTCTATAGCTTTGATGACTGTTTCAAAGAAGTTGACCAGATTTAACAGGCATGACCTCTCCCTGATGAACCCAAACTGTGTGGGATTGAGTGTTTGGAGGTTGCCAATGTCTTTGTTAATGATGTCCATGATAATCCACTCCATGGCCTTGCAGATCAGGCTAGTTAGGCTGATGGGTCTATAATTTCCTGGATCGGTTGATGCTCCACCTTTGTGCAAAGGGATAACAATGGCTGTCCTCCACTTGGCTAGGATAAAGCTGATTCTCAGGCTTTGGTTGAATAGGGTGCCTAATGGTGCTACATGTTCCTGCCTGAGTTCATGTAGGATGCAGCCTGGGATGTTATCGGGTCCAGTGGAGGCTGTATTTTTTTGCCTTTGAGAGGGCAGTGATGACTTGCTCCCTAGAGATAAGGGGAGGGGGGCAGGTGCTGGGGATGCCCTGATTTACTGATGGAGGGACAGAGGGGTGAAGTTTTCACTGAATCTGTCTGCCAACAGGTTGGCTATATCTACAGCATTTGTGTATGTGGTGTCCTTGACCACCAGTTTTGAGCAGATATGGGTGCTTCTTTGAGATTGCAGACATATGTGAAGATGGCCTTATTATTGTGTTTAGTAGATGTGGCCAGTTTGGACTCGAAGTTTGCACAGGAGGATTTTACTAGTGCTCTTGTTTACTTGTTTAAGCTAAGGAGAGATTGTTTCCAATTAGGTACCTGCTCCTTCTTTGTCCTGGACAGCAATTCTTTCCTTTTATTATAGAGTTTATTTATTGCAGATGTCTACCAGACAGGTTTACTCTTCCTTGAGGAGGAGGATTTCATCCTGTTGGGTATTCCTGATTCCATGCAGCTATATAAATGCTTGTATAGTACTTTGGTGTAGGTTTGTACATATATACCAGTTCCTATGGAGATGGAGGGGGCTGTGAAGTTGTTTATACCTTCCCTCAGGAGGTTGTAATCAGCTTTGGAGAAGTTTTTTTTTGTTTGACCTTATCCGGGGGAGGTCAGGGGAGATGGTGACCTCGAAAGTGACCGCTTTGTGGTTGGATCTTACCAGGGATGATGACACTGTAGAGATGCTGCAGTGGTTACTTATGTTGGTTAATACCAAGTCCAAGATATTTTCACCTGTTGTAGGGATGTCGACCAACTGGTCCAAGGCATTTGCACTGACAAAATCAAGGAATCTCTGGGCATTTGTGTTTTGGCATGGGTATTTCTTCCAATCTGTGGTTGGATAGTTAAAGTCACCAAGGATCAGGGTAAAGGGATAAATCCTGATAGATTCGAAGAGATGCAGATAGGAGGAGTGGGCATCTTGAGTCAAAGTTGGGGGCCTATAGATAGCTATGATTTGAATAGGGGTCTTGTCAGTAGTTAACTGCACCTGGAGTGTTTCCTGTGTGTCATACTGTTTGACCAGCCTGGAGGTGTGTATGTCTTTCATATATATTGCAACTCCACCTCCTTTTGCTTTGCTGCCCATGGTTTGGAGTCTGAATACATGATAGCATAGGTAACCTGGTATGGCTGGGGTGCTCTCCACAGCTTTGAACCAGATTTCTGTGACTGCACAAATGTCAGTGTCTTCCAGTGTTATGAATGCTTGCAATGAGTGCAGTTTCATGTTTAGACTCCTAGCGTTTAGCAGCATGACCTTTAATTTACGTTTTGATGAAATTTTCATGTTGGTAGTTTTGATCTCATGGCATTCCCTAAAAAAGGCACTATGGGGGAGGCAAGAGCCTTTGCCAAGAGCCTGAAGCCCAAGGGAGACAGATGCAAGTCATCTCTGGCAAAGTATCACGGTTTGTCAATCGTGTCATCCCAGGCTGTCAGGTACTGGATCCCCTTGGAATGACACCAGAAACTAAACCAATTGTTAAAGTCAATCATTTTCTGTTTGTACTGAGGCATCATTCTGGGTGACAGTAGAATGCTGCTTAAGGCTAGGAACATGCCTGCCAGGGACACATATTCAGCAAGCTCTATCATGTCTCTCTTCATATAGTCCAGGGAGATACGTCTCAAGTCAGTCACACCAACATTGACTATGACAGAGTCATAACAATACCTGTTGAGAGATTTGAGTGCATGGGTGACATGGTGGATTCTGGCACCTGACAAACAACTAACTCTAACTAAATTTTCTCCTTATCCAGCCTGGTGAGGGGCACATCTGTGTGTCTCACAATGGAGTCTCCTATGACTAATATGTTGAGTTTATGTTTAGGCCTTAGCTGCTGCGAGACACAAGTATGTGGACTATGTGTGGTGTGTGGTATGGTGGGCAGTGGAGCTCGCTTGTGTTTTTGCCTCAGAGGTCTGTTTTATTTGGTATGTTTGTTTTTTTTTGAGGACCTCAGCATATGTGGGTGTGTGTTGTGTAGGTGTGGGTGATGTTTGAGGTGTGGTGTTTATGTTGACACCCTTGTCAGTGCCAGATATACTGGCTTGTGAGGGAGAGAGCATAGACTCTAGGTTCTTAATGTAATTGCATCTCTCACAAATTGTGTTCCTAGGTGGTAGTAGTAGAGGGTTGTCCATGTACATGAGCCAATTACTACACTGTCTCAAGGATGCCCATATCAACCAGACTGCCAGAGGAAAATGTAGGAAACTGTCCATCTATATTTGTCAGAAACTGAGGGAGAGAGGCCAGAGAGAGCTAAGAGGGTAAAGGGTGGAAGGTCTAAGAGTAGTACTACTAGGTGATCACACAAGTGCTTCTAAGGGAAATTTGTAGCTGGAATACCTCACAAAGGGTTAAAAACCATGCAGCTGTAGCTCTGGATGCAGCAAACATGTAACTATACTATGCTACTCAATTTAAGGTTAAAAACACAGTAAAACTCACAAAGAAGCAGAGATGAACCACTTACAGACAAAAGAACAGAACTCACAGTATGAAAAAATACTGTTAAACAGTAATGAAATGCAGTAGCATGCAGTTAAACAGTAATGAATTACAGTCGATAGCAATGGAATATAGTTAATCAGTAAACTGCTTTAAAACAGTGCAAATTTGGTAAATTAGCTCACAATCACAACAGTAAAAACAGCTCAAATAAAGCAGCAATTCAGTAGAATAATGTCATTAATTTAATAAGGCAGTAATAAATGCAGCAAACTAAATGCAGTTGAACTTCTAAGTACAAGCAGCAAACTGAAGTAGGAAGAGGCACATTTTTTTAGTAGAAAGTAAGGAGACAGAAGATAAATCAAGGTTGAGAAGCTAAAAGGGTGGGCTTTCACATCTTATCTCACAGTAAACAGTAGAATGAGCTGATGTAATGGGACTGGGGGAGTGTCCAATATCAAATTTATACTAGAGGTGGGCAACTCAAAGCCACCAAGCTTTACTACCACAACAGCAGCTGAGCGGGTGGGTGGGGTACACAATTTAAGAACTGAGATAAGGATTGAATTCACTAAGTCTAAAAAACAGTTGCACAGTTTAAACAGATATGCAGCAAATAAAGTTTTAATCAGAAGTGCAGAAAACAGTTGAAAATAAGCACTTATCTTTTCCAGTTTCGCAGCAGAGCAATGGCAGAAGGCCTAACTCACTGCAGCTTTGAGAAAACAAGTACAAACTGGTTTAAGCACTGGCTATTTAAGGCAGAGAAACAGGAACCAGCCAAATTATCCAATCAAAATACACAGCCCTATAGTAATAACTCTAGCCAGATCAGACCAGACTTAACCCCCCCCCCTTCCACGAAGAAACAGCTAGGCCTCTCTAGGCAAAAGATTTCACTACAAGCTCCAAAGGTCACAAACAGTAGTAGATATTCCGCTCTATGCTAGGGTTTTTCAAGTACAGCAAGAAGTAAAAAGAACAGAACAGAGAAACAAAAAGGAGACAAAGATCAGAACAGAGGCAAGGATTGAATTCACTAGGTCTAAAATACAATTGCACAATTTAAATAGATATGCAGCAAATATTGTTTTAGTTAATCAGAAGTACAGAAAACAGTTGAAAATAAGCACTTATCTTTTCCAGTCTCACAGCAGAGCAATGGTAGAAGGCCTAACACTGCAGATTTGAGCAAACAAGTAAAAAAAAAATATTGAAGTTCCCTGACTGGGAATCAAACACAGGCTTTGGTGGTGAGAGTGCCAAATCCTAACCACTCGACCACCAGAGATCCCCCCCCATTTTATCTTACTTTTAGTGAATCAGTGTTTTAGTGAGTGATATTACATCTTATATGGCAACTTGTTTTCATTCTCACTGGGGCATTTATGGTTGCATTAAGAATGTTTTGAATTAGCTGTTAGATCGATTATTAACCCATTTAGTGTATGTTGTTTTTTTTTTTCAGAAATAGCCTACAGATAAAATCCTCACATTCTTTTAAGTTTTCAATTTTTTTTTTTTTAATCTTTTATGGCACACTTTTGCTCTTCAAATTTTCCCAAGGATCAATATATTAACGCTCATTCATACACTGAGATTTAAAAAGGGCAACTGCCAATGATGATCCCTAGCACAAGTTACTACCACTGGCAGTGGCCCTTTCTGATTCAGAAATTGACCCACCACAGTGATGTCACATGGTCTGTAGGATCACTCTGGGGGGCCCTCTCTACTGCCATGCTACGTACTAATGAGATATTCTGCAAGAGCAACCTACGCCAGTTAGCTGTGTGCTTTAACTTAGAAATGCTTGAGGAAAGGGATTTATGCAACTGAATGATTCAGAGAATCACTGAGCCGCGTAAATTAACAAAGTCAGTCATCTTAATGAACACGGTCAAAATAATGCATGTAGGTAATGGAGGACACTACGTAAATGATAATATCAGGTAAGTTGCTGAGAAAATGTAGTGGGGAGGGGGGGTGTATGTATGTGTGTGGTAGCTGTGTGCATGTCTGCAGAGGCATGAATGTTTTTTGGTGAGAGTGTGTGTGCATGTGTCTTTATATGGGTGAATGTGCCCAGAACTGCAACTGGGTGAGGGTTGTCTGATCTATGTTAATATAAATATGTGTTTCTCAGTGTTTTAGATGGGGCATGTTCACTGTCCTTGCTGGAGAAAATAACTTGGGCCAAAGGACTGTCACAATCAAAGCTGGACAAAGTTACCCTCATGTGCAATGTACTGTGTATCATTGGCTGTGCTGTCTCTTTGTACCACCTCACATCTTGTTCCAGAATCAATGAAGTCCTGGAAGAAAACAGGAAGTGGATGAGCTGCAATGGCAAAGACAGAAATACAAGCACAGATTATATATGTCCACATAAGAGGAATATATTAAAATATTTTGAAAGTCAGTTAAACCTCTCTGCATGGCACCACTATAATGCTATGTGTAGCTGTTCTTTGTCTGTGTACCCTGGCATTATGAGAAGGCTGTGTAATGCAGGATATGTGAGCATTAGGCCATCACAAGAATTATTTATTTATTTATTAATATATGTTTACTGGGAAAGTCCAAATGGATAATTTTATCCTTTCTCAGAGGTGGCCCAGGGAGAAAGGCTCCACAAATAAAAGAGCAGAAAATACATTATTCATAAGCGAACACTGACATCATATTACATTATACTGTAAATACATAGATTATTATTGAATATTTGTAGAATGATATGACATATGGGAATGCTTAGCTGGCATGTCATCTGATGATGTTGGAGGTGTTCTAGTGGACTGTGTAGCTGCCTAAAACCTGGCAAGCAACGTATGCTAATCTGTACTACCATATGCAGTAGTATGTTATATGTGAGACAGGTTACAAAATGACATACCTCTATGTCTAGGGATGCCAACCATAATGCCACCGCCTGCTATTTGATGATTTTGACAAGGATGATGGTATAATGTCAGAGACTCCTGTGTCTCTTTTGGTGCAGGAATAGTTGGTTCCCTCAATGGCATCCCACTGGTATCTCTACCGCCTGACATGTGAGGCAGCATGGAGAATCTTGTCATTGCAGCAATAATGACATGCCCTTGGGGTCCTCTCATGCCTATCAATAGCATTGGCTCTGCAGGCTATATCCTCTTTGGTAATTTCTCCAGACTGTACCCTCAAGTCTGCCCAGGATATTGCTGTCATGCTCCCAAAGGACATTGATTATTATTTCATTTTCCTGAGCTGTGAAGTTCTCGTTCTGTACATGTGATGCACTCATTTAGAGAATGCACATGTATATGTGCCAAGATTACCTACACAAGTATGCACAAGATAGTCAGTGCTATGTCCCTTAATGCCAAAGTACCTTGTGGGGTGTCTACATGAGAATACAAAAAACAATGATCACATTACTTATGTATGTTACAGCAGGAGAAACAAAAGAGGATATATGCAGATGACCTGAAATTGGGTAAACTGATTAAGTGTTATAGATAAGGCATGCCTGCAAAAGAACTTGAGTAAATTGATCATTTGGGCACAGGAGAATAATATGCTGATAAATACATCAAAAACTAAGCATATGAGATTTGGGAGACATAAATTGAAAGGTGAATATCTAATACGAGTGGAGCAGAGGTGCAGCACTTAGCATTGTCACCTGATAGCAAGAGGTTCTCTTGTTCCATTCTTGGCTTCGGTGCCTTCTGTGTGGAGCCTGCATGGCTTCCTTGTATTCCAGAGAGTTTCATCTGGGTGCTCCAGTTTCTTCCCACATTCCAAGGACATGTATCTGGAGCATTTCTCCCTGGGCCTCCACTAAATATGGGCTCTGTCCCAGCTGGACTTTCCCAGGAAAACAAATGTTAAATAAAAAAATAAATAAATAATACAGTATACAGTGACTGAAACTGTAGATTCATTTAAGGACCTGGGTATATGGGTAGATCCAGCTGTGAGATTTTCTAATCATATCAACCAATTGCTTAATGATAAGTTATAGAACTATTGGTTGTATAAAAAGATTTATAAAGTCTAGGAAATCAGAAATGATGAAGTCATTGTTTGTTAGTTACACTAGAGCCAAACTTGAGTATGGAAAAACAATATTGAATCCTTATAAGAAAACAAGCATGAGTAAACTAGAAAGAGTACAGCGGAAATATGCCAAGGACATCCATGGATGTGAAAATATATGTTATTATGAAAAACTAAAATATCTAAACTTATACAATGTCTCTTATAGATATCTAAGAGATCTTATTCAGGTATGTAAAGCATTCAGAGACAACTACCTCTGGGAATGTTTTGGGGTTATCAAAAAAGTAGTAGAGAATCATCAGACAACCTATGTAGAAGATTATATAGGAAGGAGAAGTGTACTCATTGGTTCTCTGAGAGAGCAGCTGATTCATGGAAAAGACTACCAAATTACATTAAAGCAACTACTAGTTTAGATATTTTTAAGAACAGCCTGGACACTAATTATGAGAACATGTGTTTTGGTATATTGGCAGGCTAGAAAGGCATTAATGTCTGTGCTTGAAATATTTGTATGTATGTATGTATGTATTAACCAACATGTAAACAAAAAACAACATGCAAATACATAGAATTACATGTCCAAGAAGCAATCATTTTATTTATTGATTCATTGATTGCCTTTGTTGACCACGAAAGTCTGACTGGGCTATGCAAAACCCCTTTTCAACAGAAGCCTGGTGAGAAAAGCTCCACATGAATACATTAACAAAAATACTTAGATTACAAACAAGTAAAATGCAACAATACTCATATAAGCTCCACATGCATACATTAAGAAAAATACTTAAATCACAAACAAGTTGAATGCAGAAAAATTCATTGGTATGTATGTACATTAGAGCAACACTCTTTAAGGAGGTAACAGATACACAATTGTTACAAGTTGTAAAAAGTGATTTTTCATTTTAAGTAGGCAAAATAATAATAGCAAATTTGATGCATAAAGAGTAAATACAGTTTGGATAGTCAGTACTGGATACTTTGTGATCAGAAGTATATGGCTAGAAATTGTTGAGTGATAAAGGTAAAAAGATCAGGAGTAGGTTTAGCTACGTCAAATTGTACAGTGGATGAAGGGGAGTTATCATCATGGTTCTGTGAAGTTAAAGAGGATGAGATGGGATTCAAAAGAGGAGTAAGTTAGAGTGGTAGAGATGTGAAACTAGTTGAAAGTAGTAGGAGAAAGGAAGATGTGAGGTGAAAATAAGTTGAAGGAAAGGAAGGGGTGAAATAACATAAGAGGAGGTGAATTAGGTTGACTTAAGGTGGAAAAGGAGGAGAGAGATAAGCTAGGTGTAGAGGAGAGTCAGGCATAAGTTATTGAGGAAAAAGGAGATATTTGTGAGGAAAAGGTATGGAGGAAATGGAAATGTTTGGGAAGGAAAAGGTATCAAGCACAGCTGGAGTCGTACGGTAAGGTCTAGTGAGAGCAGCACATATTTTGAGTGTTTATCCTGCATGAGCAGGAGCCTAGGCAGGAATTATTTATGTGCTGCTGCTTTAAGGCCTGCTTAAAACTGGTTGTCAGCTTGCTTACAAGTGAGAGGGATTGAATTCCAGAGTTTTGCTACTTAATTTGAGTATAAAGATTCTCCTGTAGAGTTTTTTTAGATTTGGTGACACTGAATGTTTGAGCAGGGATCTCTGTGTGGAGGGTAGAGATGGATAGAATTGTTTGGAGCAGAGTAGTTCTTTGATTTGTATATAAGTTTGTGAGTTGTGAGTAATTGATTATAGGCTAGATAGTTAAGTAGTTCTAGCCAGTCCAGATGTTTTAGTGGCTGGGAGTTGTGAGATCTATGTGGAAGGTTTGCTGTGAATTTTGTGATTTTCTTGTAACAATAGTTGAGTTTGTTTTTAAGGGTAGCATGCAGATTTGTAAGAATGAGAGATGCATAAAGACTATCATGGAGGGCATGGCCAAACGGCTAACTGAGAGCCACAACAGGTGAAAACTCTTGACTGAAAACTTTTCTCTGACAGAAAATATGATCAAAAAATTAACATTTGGAGATACTTGTTAGCTAATTTTATTCACTAACAGTCAGAGAAAATATTTATAATTACAAGTTCTTCAAAAGCTGTATTTTTTCTGTCAGAGTTTCAACTGCTTGGTTAATAGAGAGTAGACTTCAACATGAGACACTCAAAAAATGGTACTCAGGATTCTTGTGTTAAAAAGACACCCAACCACTAATATCTAGTATGCAGGAAGCATTATGTAAAATAGACAAATTGGATACCAAACTAGAAAGTTTCAAAGAAGAGACCAGAAAGGAGATGGAACATTTAGAAATTCTTATGAAAAAACAAAGTACACAAATAAGCAGTATGGAAGATGCTTTAAATGATAAGGAAGGAAGAATAACTGAAGGTGAGTCTCAGACTGAATTTCTTTTAAAACAAAATAACTGTCTCCTAGAATAACTCGATTACTTAGGAAAATAGACTGAGACAAAATAAAATTAGAATTTATGGTATACCTGAAAGGTATGAGGAAACAATATAGTAAACCTCTTAACTAATTGGCTACATAAAATATCAAATCATGAAACTTTATCTTTTGGAACTGAAAGGGCACATAGATCCCTGAGAGCACCTTTGAAGAAGAAAAACTCACCATCATGTTCAATTATAGATAGGTTCATGTCTACCTAAGATCAAATATTAAAATCAGCATGATCCAGCCCAGCTATTAAAATGGGTGAACACATATTCATATTTGAACGAAAAGCCACCAGCCAGATGAATAAATCCAATTTAATAACGAAACGAGACTTATACAGCCAAATAAACGAACTTTTTAAAAAACACCAAAAAAACCCCGCCAAAAACAGATATATGTAAGCGCTTTCATTTAAAAGTTTTAAACTTCCTCAGACTTCAGTCTGTGGAAGTTTAAAACTTATTCATCTGGCTGGTGGCTTTTTGTTCATATTTGTTCATCAGTTTGGTCGTTCTTTATCATGTCTACATATTCAGATTTGACAATGGTTATTCCAGTAAAGTAATGAGTAAAAGAAAATCCTGTTTACCACTGATCAAGGAACTTAAAAAGAAAAATATTAACGTCACATTGGTGTTTCCTGAAAAGATCAAATTATTTATTTCTGAAGAAAATATAATATTTAATACACTGGAGGAGGCATGCACTTTTGTTAACAGCAATAAAATCCTTAATAATACTAAAGAAATGGAGTGGAACAGTATATCCCCGAAGAGACAGAGTGAGATGAAGTCCTGGAAAACTTCTTCTAAATTTAAAAAGCCTAAAAACAAGTGACTTTCATTCTCTCATTGCAGGACTTTTGATTTCTAAGACAATAGATGTGTCCTTTAAGTAAAAGGTTTGTACTGGACTTTAAGCTTCAAAATATATGTAAGTATGTACTTATATTTTAAGCTAAAACATTTTTCATTATGAGGAATACAAATGGTTACTTTTACCATTTTACTATGGTTGTAGTGAAAGACTTAATATATTTCATTTAACTAAACTTATAAGTGTATTTCTAAATGTTAAATAAATATCTCATATAAGAGAATGTCATTAAATTATAAGCAATAGAATTGGTGACTATAAGACTATATCAGTTAAGAATTTTGTTTTATTTGTGCAACTTTTGCTTAGTATGTGCATCATTGGGATAAATTAATGTCAGATCTAAGTAATATGCTAATTAGAAGTGTTAAAGTGCCGGTGAGTTTCTTTTCTTTGTTCCAGTGTAACACATTCCTTTCACGGGCCATTTATGAAGCAAGTTAAACTTAGAGAAAGCTTGAGAACAAAAGAATGTTCCATTTCTGTCTGGATTTTTCCCACCTTGAGCTATCCCGAAAAAAATGAGGTCAAAGTTCATCACTGATGCCTGTGAAAAAAGAAAAGAACTTTCTTTTTCTTTCTTTTTTCAAGTAAATATATGAGAAATCTACTCAAAATAACACTGTTTTCTTTTCTTAGAAGTGAAACATTGATAAGACAAAAGCTACAGTAATTTTTTACGAGATGATAATTTGCTTACATTTTACGTTAATCGCTTATGCTGTAGTGTTATTAACTCTAACTATACATAACTGTACATGTTAATTGAAAGAAGTAAAGTGTGTTACTGATTAAAATAACAAAAGAACTAAGAGGAATGAAACATGTACAGAGGAAATTAGCAGCTGCTGTGTGCTGTAAGTTGTCATTTTCACATGCTGTGGTCAAATTCTGATGTCAGCATGAAAAGCTTAGATCAGAGCAGCAGTTTGCAATGGCTAAAACACACATTTAAGTTAACAAGCAGAAATTCTTTTATATATATATATATATATATATATAGAGAGAGAGAGAGAGAGAGAGTCAAGATTGCTTGTAATACTAGAATTAATAAAAAGAGTGAACATCTTATGAATACTATGCAAATGCACAAGGAATGATTTATCAGATATGTAAGATTAATTAAACAGCAGTACCAGTAAGTTACGAAATATGTACACACACTATAATCTTTAATAGAGTGCTGATTAAATAGCTCTTTAATGGGAGATTTTAGAAATACATGATATGTAGAATAAGGTAGAATGCTAGTAGGAAAATAAGACAGAAAAATATATATTTAAATAACAAACTGCTTTTAAGAAAGATGTCTATTGCATGTACCTGCATATGTCAGAGATGTGAATGTGCAAGGTCTCATATAATTTACACATAAAATCATATACAATGTTTGAAAATAATCTGAAAGCTGAAATTTGAATCTTGGTCATGCGAACTTATAAGCTTTTTACATGTATGCTATTGGATTCACTAAGACTACCAGAGGTGACTCATTTAATGGGTCAGATCAAAAATGTGAGTGTTTTATTGCTGAATCAGTACAGTCATTCCATATCAGCACAGATTTTTCAATGTGTTTGAATCAGATTTGAATTGAACACATTGTGGCCTCTCTGTGTATGTATATATATATATATATATATATATATATATATATATATATATATATATATATATATATGGGTCTACTTCAGAATGTTGACCGTTCAAAATACCAACTTTCATATGGCCGACACCACATGATCGACATTTCAAAAGACTGGCATCCTGAAATAGCACCATTTACCTACCTGTAAACACAGTAAAACTGCACCCCCCAAACCCCCTGCTACTTAAATTTTCTCAGTCCAAGATCGCACTACAGTACAGGAAAGGAGAATCTCCCAGTCCTGCACTGTAGCAGGATCTCTGCTATCATTTTTCGGCCTTTCAAAAGTTCGCTCATATGGTGTCGACCATATGAGTTTCGAACATTTGAAAGTTCAAACAAATGAAGGGCTACCATATATATATATATATATATATATATATATATATATATATATATATATATATATATATATATATATATATATATATATATATATATATATATGTGTGTCCAAAGAAACCCAACGACAAAGGAGACAAATCGCGGACACAAACACTGTTTCAAAATGTGTTTTGCTGCTGATAGCAGAAAAAACAAGTCACAGACACAAACACTGCCTCCCAACGTTGCTTCCGAATAAGCCTGTTCTTAACACAAACACAGACACAAACGCTGCTTCCCAACACTACTTCCAAATGAGCTTATTGCTGCTGGTAGCAAATGGCGTTCAACACAACTTCAGTCTAAAACAGGTTATAAAATAGGAACAAACCACTCGCTGACAAACAGGATAAACGCCCAGTGCTCCAGAAAAACTTAAATAATATTAATGAAACCAAAAGGAGCAACTAGGCTGATGCAGAGTCACAAGTAGAAATGAAAGGCAAAATCCTCAGGTTAAAATCCAAATGAAAGGCAAAATCCTCAGATTAAAATCCAACTTTAATTCCACTGCAGGTCAGATAAGCGCTTTCACTCATTCATTTGAGCTTCATCAGATCATGTAACAAAGACCTTCAAGTACATAGGCTACATTTATACAGTTAAAACATCTCCTATTGGCTGCTTCTTGTTACATATTCATGAGTTAATCTAAGCTTAAAAATATATGCACATATAAACATGCAGAGATGTATAAAATGACAAAGTAAATATAAAAAACATATAAAAACTCTCCATGAACACTCGAGATGCTCTAATAAATATGTATATATAGATATATATGTCAGAAGAAATCTATTTCAAGGGGTAAAAACATATATGTTCCATCATTTATTATAAAATCTACAAACATTCCTCCATTTGTTTAACATAGGTTTAATGGAGGCTCTCTCATTGAGACCTAAACCCCTATCTGCTCTCAATCTAACTATCCACATACTCTCCTTACTCTCAGTATGGTTCCTGATGTCACCTCCTCGTATACTGGGTTTAATATTCTCAAGAGCTCTAAATAGGAAATAATGTTCAGGACCTGCTTGGGCTACGTGCTTAGCTAAGGCATTGTGAGGTGAAGCCTTCCTAATGTGGTAAAGATGTTCTCTTATCCTGTCTTTAAATTGGTTTTGCCAACATAAAATGCATCACATATTTGGCACACTGCCAAATAAACTATATGAGTAGTATCACAGGTAGCTACAGCATGTATGCTAAAGTTAGTATGCATGTCAGGATGTTCAAAAAATGGACTGGGGTCAAGAGAATTACAATAATTACAGCGTCCACATGGTTTTGTGTGTTCAAGAGGCATTGACCATTCATCCCTTTTTGAATAGCATAGCATTCTCCTTAAATTTAATTTGTTCCTATATAAAAGAGGGTTTAGTCCCCACAAGTTTACCGATGGTGTCATCAGTACAGAGAATAGTCCAGTGTTTCGTAATAATATTCTTGATTGCTGGACAATCAGTACTATATGGTAAAGAAACCCTTACATGAGTTGATCTATCATCTCTGCCATTGTCTATTGTAATGGATCCACCAGTAATAACTGGTCCAAAATAAGGGGCTGCTCTGTTCAGTCTAAGTTTATTGACATCTAAGAGGTTGGACTCAATCTCTTGTGAGCTATAGCCCCGTTCTTCTAGCCTTATCTTGAGGTCACTCACTTCATTTAGGAAGCCTTCTTCTGTGGCATTTAGCCTAGAGGTTCTCATCCCCTGGCCTCTAATAATATTCTTAAAAATATGCTGTGGGTGCATACTATCACGCTGTAATAGAGTATTAAAATAGCAAGGTTTCCTATAGACACCTGTATTAATCAAACCACATGCTAACTTTTCTATATACAAGTCAAGAAATTCTATCTTCTCTCTAGTGTGATTCATACTGAAGGTTAAATAGCCAGTGAGGTTGTTCAATGTAGTATGGAACACAAACAAATCATCAACACTGCCTCTCCATAAAACAAAACATCATCCACGAACGTCTATAAAAGTTACATGTTGTTTAAACATTTCTAAATTAAAGAGACTCTCAAATTCCCAAAATGCCAAAAACATGTTTGCATAGCTGTTGGCACAAGGTGTGCCCATGGCGCTGTTGGTAAAACTTGTTGTCATAGGTGAAAAGATTGTTATTCAAAATGAGTTCAAGGAAATGTACAATGAGGTCTACTTTAACTGATGTATATTCGCTATGTAAGAGTAGATACTCAGTGATATAAATCAGGCCTATGTTATTTGGTAACACAGTAAACAAGGACTTGATGTCAAACGTTACAAAAATCAAGTTATCAACGTCACAAATGCCACCTAAACAGTCATACAAATCTGTTAAAAACTGTTTGGAATCTTTCAGTACAACTTTGTTCTTATTTAATATAGGTTGCAAATGTTTCTCAACATAGACAGAAAGGTTTTCAGTGATCCAACCCTGACCAGACACTATGGGTCTCATTGGTGGGTCAATGGGGTCTTTGTGAATCTTAGGTAACCCATGTATTGTTGGTACAAGTGGATTCTTAACAAAGAGATAGTCAAACAATTCTTGATCCAAGATATCACCTTTCAACATATCTAATAACATATTGTTCACGTGACTAATAGTGGCTTGCACTATTTGTTCGTTAACTAGTAAATAGAAATCATCTTCCAAGAGTTTAATCATAGCATCATGATTTTTGCTAGTGTCCATAACTACTATCCGACCACCTTTATCAGCTGGTTTGATGGTTATGGACTGTAATGACTGGAGTTTAAGTAAGCTAGTCTGCTCCCCTCTAGTCAAATTACCATTCTTCTATATTTCTTTCGAGAAAAATATTCATCAAATCATCCTCAGTTAGTTTCAAATATGCCTCAACTAACGGATGATTAGGTGGGACAAAGTTGCTAAGCTTTTTAAACTTTGGTGGTCTAGTAACGTTATTGTCTGTCAATTCACTATCAGTTTTATCATGAAATAGCAGTTTGAGCGTAAGATTTCGGCAGAAAAGTCTCGTGTCTACTACGGTGTCCGTAAAGTTACTGTGTGCACTTGGTATAAAGTTTAGGCCTTTACATAATAATTTCTCATCACATTCAGTCAACAAATATCCTGAGATGTTATGTATCATAGAATCTGCTGGTATCAAAATTTCAGCTGTATCTAATTTACTTTGTTCTTCCACGTCTTCTTTATTGTCTGATGTGGTACATACTCTTCTGATAATTTGCGTTTCTGTCTCCCCCTGCTCATAGATCGTCCCCTTGTTATATTCTTGTCCTTTCGGACTGGGAGGAAAGGAGCTCACTTACTACTCCTGTAGTGATGGTGGTATGTACTTTGTGAGGTAACTTGGATCTCACTATGCCGTCATCTACTGACAACCTCTTATTGATCGGTCCCTTCACAACATGTACTGCTGGATATAAGTTAGTTCTGTCTGCAATATTATTCACAGTAGTAGGCTGACTAACTTCTTTAGTATTTGTATTAATAGAGCTAGATCCACTCTCACTATGTAAAATAGTAATAACATCATCAGTATCATTGGAAGTAGTAGTGTTATTAATGTTAGCTATATTTTGTACCCTATTACTAGGCGATACATTGTTATGTACACAGTTAGTAATATCCACAGCTTCACAAGCATTATTAACAACATTAACATTTTCAGAACCAGTACTAGGTTCGGAACTCAGTTGTCTAACACTAGTATAGTCATTAGGTTTAATGGTAGCACTATAATGTCCATGTTTAGGCCAAACAAAGACTTGTCCTAAATTAAAATCTCTGTGATCTCTAATTATCTTGCTTCTCTTCTGTTGGAGAAGTTTCCGCTCTAAGGCTGATATTCCATCCAACAGGCTTTCAAATAGTGGTTCTATTACAGTACTTGGGAAACAAGAAAAAATTCTCTTCTGTTGTTTCTTAATGTTATTAATGAGTTTCTCCTCTTCAGAGGCAAAAAAGTCAATAAGTAACTCCATGTACTGTTTGCTTACCTCCAAGTTCAGGCGCTGCCACCTTGAAAGCAACTCTGGATAATGTTCCCCCTGATTGGGCATGTTTAATATACGTAAGCCTCTCAGTACAATTTTTGTGTCCAAACAATAACGAAAATGCAAGCGCTGTGTTTGCAAATGTTTCAAATGTGCAAAGTCTTTCTCTAGACTGTCTACAACACCTGTTAGGGGCCTGAAGCCCCTACGAATAAACTTGTCAATTTTCCAGCAGTTTTGTGATTATTGAAGAAAGCGGAGAGGAGTGAAGTGCCTTGTTCTATTTTATAACCTGTTTTAGACTGAAGTTGTGTTGAACGCCATTTGCTACCAGCAGCAATAAGCTCATTTGGAAGTAGTGTTGGGAAGCAGCATTTGTGTCTGTGTTTGTGACTAGCACAGGCTTATTTGGAAGCAACGTTGGGAAGCAGTGTTTGTGTCTGTGACTTGTTTTTTCTGCTATCAGCAGCAAAACACATTTTGAAACAGTGTTTGTGTCCACAATTTGTCTCCTTTGTCATTGGGTTTCTTTGGACATTTGGATACATACTCTTTTGTATATATATATATATTTTTTTTTTTAAACTAAAGGATTTTTAAATATTTTGATATTTTTCGTGTTGGGTGTTACACAAGTTTGAGATATAGACACTTGTACTTTAATTCAGAACTTTTGTTAGATCTATAAAATATGTGTGTGTCCTTTAGCGTGATAAATGTATTTGTGCATTGATTTCCCTTTTGTATTATACCTGTAAGTTTACAGATGTCTTCATCTCTTCAGAACCCACTCTGTTATACATATTTATTTAGAGATAATGTTGAATTAGTGAATAATTTAGGAATATTTAATGGGAAATTTATACTATTACATATTTGTTGGATTATTTAATATTTATAATTAACAGAAGAGGATTATTACGTTTTTATGCAATAATGGGGTTAATAGTTTTAAATGGCAAAATATATAACTAAATTAGCAGTCTCTTATTATTTTTGGCCTATATATAATATTAGCTTAATTATTTGTAAGTCAAGCTTAATTATTTGTAAGTCACAGTAGCTTTTGGCTAGTTTTTTTATTGATTTTTACGTGTTGGTAGGTAGAGCAATAGTATAGTAGTTTGTCTATTTGAAAGGCAAACTAGGAACTTTGGTATCCATGGTAGGTTGCATTTTATTAGCAATATGTACAGTTAAAGTTGTAGACTTGTCCTTGGTTTCATTTATGACTTTAAGTCATTTAGTTTGTAGAAAGGAAGAATTCAAAACAATGTGGTATGTTAAGATATTGTTGAAGGAATGCATTATTAGAGTACATTAGAAGAATGCATGTATAGCAGTTTGTCTATTTGAAAGGCAAACTAGGAACTTTGGTATCCATGGTAGGTTGTGTTTTATTAGCAATATGTACAGTTATAGTTGTAGACTTGTCCTTGGTTTTATTTATGACTTTAAATCATTTAGTTTGTAGAAAGGAAGAATTCAAAACAATGTGGAATGTTAAGATATTGTTGAGGGAATGCATTAGAGTCTTATATATAATTAAGTTAATATGGTAGATAAATGTGTCATATTATCTTTTAAACAAAATCTTTTTAAATACACTGTATGGATAGTTTTACTCTAGTATCTATTGACATAAATGGATTAAATAATGGCAACAAAAGGAAATCATTAACGAGATATCTAAAATTAAATAGAGGAGACATTATATTCTTGCAAGAGACTCACTTGATAAAGATATACAAAATTTAAATAACTTAGGTTATGAAATGTTGTCATCTGCTTCTTTTAACAAAAAGAGGAGAGGAACTGCTATACTTTGGAGAAAAATCTACTGCAATGCCTAAGGTCATGGAATCCATTAATGATCCCAAAGGAATGTATACATTTGTAATAATTAAACATAATAACAAACTCTATACACTAGCTAATGTTTACTAGATCCCTGGAATAGGTGCAAGAGTGGCTAAAGATCACTTTTCAACTTACTACAAAGTCATTGGAAGGGTCGTTTTATTTTAGCAGGGAAATTTAAATGCATATCTAGTATAGAAGATACAAGTAAACAAAAGAAAGCTAAAATACTGCCATCAGCTAAAGCACTAAAATAGATGGATTAGTAATAATTTAGTTGCTTTACTAGTAAAAGCAGAAGATAAGTCATTGTTATTCACTCATTATTATTATGTGCATAGGTGAATAACAATGACTTATCTTCTGCTGCATGGGAGTGCCGCGGTGGTACGGAGTCTACATGTCCTCCCCGCGGTTAGGTAGCATTCGAAAGACATGCGTGCGTAAATGGGCGTGCCTTCGTTGAAGGTTGGGCGTCGAGCTGGCACCTCAGCGTTTCGTAAAAGATATCTACTGCCAATCATTAGTGGACCGGAGTTCCGCTGTGGCGACCCCTTACTGGGAAAAAGTCAAAAGACAAACAACAACAACAACATTATTATGTGCATGGGATGTAAACTAGAATTGATAGGATTTATGCCTCTATAGATTTATTTAATAAAATGAATTATTTTAAATCTACTCCTTGTCCTTTATCTGATTATAATGCACTAAGTATTAATATAGTAATGGATATAAGGAAATGTCAGATTATTTATAGAATCCCAGTATATATGATAAAACTAAAATAATTTAATAGTTACCTTAAGGAATAACTTGAGGTTTTTTTATCTTTGAATGATAATGGTCGTGTTGGTAAAGTCATACTATGGGAATCCTTGGAAATGCATATTAAAGATAGACTGGGAACATGGGCTAGTAATAAAATGAAAGAGTAGGATAAAGAGCTGTTAGAAATACAAGATGAAATATACAAAGTGAGGTATGAACAACAAACAAAGAAATTAGATAATACTGAAGTCATTAAAAAGTAATGACAAAATGTCAGACAGTTTTAAAGCATAAAGTGGAGACAGCGCTAGAAAAATAAAATTGCACAGTTATGTAATGACTTCAAAAAATCTACATACATTAGCTAATAGAAATAAGATGTTAAGCAAAATGGCACAAATTAATATATGAAATACTCACACTAATAAGCTTACTTCAGACATAGAGGAACTGCTTAATATTTTTTTAAAAATTCCATGAGGATCTTAATAAAGACAAAAACTATAATCCTGATGATTACAGAACTGACAATTATTTAAAAAAATTTTACTAATAAACTTATCAACAAATCTCTCTGTTGAATAAGCCTATTACCCTAATAGAAGTTAAAGAAGGTTTAAAAAAGGGAAAATGGTAAAGCTACAGGATTAGATGTTTTAAGTATGGAAATATATAGTCTGCTTACATTAAATATTTTAGAATTACTGTGTGACATTTTCAGTATAATTTAGAGTGACAAAATAATTCCTTCCTCTTGGAAAATTTCTGTAATCTCATTTATACTTAATCAAGGGAAGGATAAGAAGTTAGCTTCTTCATATAGACCTATTTCATTATTAAATGCAAACTATAAAATATTTACTTTCATTTTCACTAAAAGATTAAGAGATATAATAGATAACTTCATTAATAAAGATCAAACAGGATTTATAGTTAAAAGATTAACGTACAGTAATAAAAAAGGGCAGTAACTTTCTTAGATTTAGAAAAAGGAATTAACAAGAAACTGGCCCTAATTAACTTGGATAATGAGACAGCTTTTGATTCTGTAGACTAGAACTACTTGTTTAAAATATTACAAGCATTTGCATTTCCAGAACAGTTTATTGCAATATTAAAAAAACTGCATAGAGACTCAAAGCATATATTAAAATTAGATATTACTTCTCTCAAGGATTCTCTTTAAATAAAGGCACAAAGCAAGGGTGTCCCTTGTCCCCACTACTATTTCCATTAGTTATCGAACCCTTGGCTGATATTATAAGAAGCAATAAAAAAAATGGTGGATCCTCAATTCAGAGATTGTCAATCTAAAATACAGCTTTTTGCACATATTTTACTAACTATAGGAGATTTAAATTATTCAACTGAAGAAATAGATGAGGACATTGAAAAATTTCAAGAAGCACTGCTGCTGAAATTTAATAATAATAAAATTGAAACTTTAGTGTTAAATCAATTACTACACAGTAAGTTTAAAGATAAATATAAATGGGAAGGAAAAGAACTAAAATATTTAGGATTAAAATCTATGAAGATGTGAGTAAGATTATTAATAATAATTTTGAAAAAGTAATTGAAGAAGTGTTACTTCTTATTAAAACATTGAATTATTTTTTTTTACTTTTAAGGATAGGTTAGTATTTACTAAAATGATTTCATTACCCAAGATTATATATATATATATATATATATATATATATATATATATATATATATATATTTTTTTTTTTTTTAAATGTGGTAAAACAAGTCCTGCCTGCTGTAAAGTTCTGCTCAACCACAAACCAAGTAGTATGAACAAAAATGTAGAATACAGCACCACAGCAAACCAATAAAAAGCAGATGGCAAAGAGCAGTATAAAATCCATATAGACTTTTATTTGAACACAGGTGAGTGCTTTCACGATAAAATCGCTTCTTCAGACCATACAAAAAAATCAGCAGCATCACAAATATTTAAAATGCAATCAATTAAATATCTACCAATAAAAAACATTCAGGTACAATAGCCATAAAATTTTAAAGGCACACCTTTCTTTTAAGACAGGAACCATAAAAGGCTATTGCCATAAAAACACACATAGCAGTATACTTATTTAAGAAGCTTTCTTTCTTTCAGAACTGGCTTAAGAGGTACTGATTCATTTAAACCTGCACCTCTATGTGCTGATAGTTTAAGAATGCATCTTAATTCCTTCCCTTCTGTGACATTAGTTATATCACCCAACCTAAAACGTTCATAAATTACTTCTACTGCCATAAACTTGAACCAATGTTTAGTGCATTTCTCTAGTATATGTTTAGCTAAGGCACTATAACTATGGCCCTTATTGGCACAATAATAATGGTCTCTAATTCATTCCTTAAGTCACCTATTAGTATTTCCTATATAAAATTTTGAACAAGTCACACACTGTGCTAAATAAACTAAGTTTTAGTTTCACAATTAGCTTTAACTTTAAAAACATAATGATTACCATTGTCTGGTTGTATAAATGTATCGGATACATCAATGTATTTACAAAAAGTACATTTACCACATATAGAGGTACCAAAACTAGTTGTTCTAATACTAGGTTGCTTTAGTTTACTTGTATTAGGGAAACAAAGCTGTCTTTTCAGCGATTTTTTTATTTTTATAAACAAAATTTGGAGCTGCACTAACAAACTCATGTAGAACAGGGTCAGAAGATAAAATATGCCAATTTTTTTAAAATATTTTTTATATCTATGCTGTCAGTACTAAAAGTCATACAATAAGCTACATTGCTATAACAATTATTATGAGCAGTTTTTTATGTTTTCTTTACGTGAAAATATGGGCGTCCACTACTTTGTCTGTCTAACTTAACCCTTTCACATGCTTCACTAACTTCAAAAGGTTTATAACCACATTCTATAAATTCCATACTAGTGGAAAACATAGTTGTTTCAAATTCTTGTTCCTGGTCATGGAGCCTAGAAACTCTTAAAAGTTGACCTCTTACCAAATTTTCAAAAATATGTAGTGGATGCATAACTATATGTATAACATGGTTTTCTATATCTCTTAGTGTGCAGCTTTCCATCTATGCTCCTATACAGGGTAACATCAAGGAAATCTATATAAGTGCAAGAATGTTTCATAGTAAACTTAAGAAAGAATGTACTTGAATTTATAGCACTTAGAAAATTATTTAAACTTTCAAGGTCTCCTTTCCAAAAAATATATAAGTCATCGACAAAATGCCGATAGAATTTTACATGCACATTAAATTGTTCAACATTTAAGATGTTTACTTTTTCCCAGTATGCCATGACCATATTGGCATAGCTATTGGCACAGGACATGACCATAGCTAAGCCAGAGGTTCATAGGTTCATAGGTTCATAGGTTGGTACTAGGCTATCAGTCCTAGGGCCTATACAAGCCTAGCCATAACAATTCCCTGGCTATTTCTTCCCACTATTTACTTCCCTGGGCCCCTGTCTAGCAGGGCAACTGACGTGATCCCCGGGGTGAATTTCCTTTCTCCCATCCAATCGTCAAGGTTCCTTTTGAAGAGGACCAAAGAGGCACTCTGCTTGACATGTATGGGCAATCTATTTCAGAGTCTGGGGAGTCTCTGGGTCAGGAACCTATCCCTCCAGCATGTTTTGTTTATTGTGATGATAAGGTTTAGATCCCTGGAGTGTGTGGCTCTGAGGGATTGGGATTTCTTTAAGTGTAGCATGTCCAACATTTCTGGGTTTGACATGCCCTTGTATGTTAAGCAAAGATCGCCTCTGAGTAGACGATAAGCGACAGAGTATAGCTGGAGTTTTTTAAGGCGGTCAGCGTAGGGCATCTGCTTTAGGCCTGTGATTCTTTTAGTGAGGTATTTCTGTGGCCTTTCCAGTTGTTGCAGATGTCTTGAGAGGTAAATGGGGCATTGTATTCTATAATGGGTCTAATGAGGGATGAGTACAGTGGGAGAATGACCTCCTTTTTTCTGGATGAAAAGCCCTTAGTGATGAGGTGTGCCACATAGAAGGATTTCCTGACTGTTGTGGCGATGTGGTTATCGAAGGTGAGACCACTGTCCACCTGTGTCCCTAAGTCTCTTATCAAACATTTGGTGTTTAGTGTACTGCCACCTATATGGTAATTCACGGATACATGTTTTTTTCCCAAGGAGGATAACTATACATTTCTTGGCATTGAGCTTGAGCCCATGGCTCTGGCACCAAGCATCTGTTTCTGTAAGGCCCTTTTGTAGGGTATCCACATCATTTGGGGATTCATTAATGGCTCCCAGTTTGCAGTCATCTGCAAACTTTGTTATCCAGAGTCCCTTAGTGTTGGCCTGTACTTCAGAGAAGTAGATGCCAAACAAGAGCGGTCCCAGGCCTGAACCCTGAGGTACTCCACTTGTCACTTGTCTGGAGCTGGATTTGGAGTCGGCTACTTTTACAGTGTGGGTTCTATCAGTAAGCCAGTTAGCAAACCATTGGGTGACGTAGGGATTAATGCCCAGCTTAGTAAGTTTATCTATGATTCCAGAGTGGGGGATGGTGTCAAAGGCCTTGGCAAGGTCTAGATAGGCTGTGTGGACCACCTTACCCTTGTCCATGGCTCTGGAGACTGATTCGAAGAAGTCAATCAAGTACAGGAGAGAAGATCGGCCCTTCACGAACCCAAACTGGGTGGGGTCCAGTGTTTGAAGGTTGCCAATGTCTTTGTTTATAAGTTCCATGATAATACGCTCCATGGCCTTGCAGATAAGGCTTGTCAGACTGATGGGACGGTAGTTTCCTGGATCCATGGTGGATCCCCCCTTGTGGAGTGGGATAACTGTAACTGTGCGCCACTCAGTGGGCACGAAACCTGAGGTGAGGCTATGATTAAACATGACACTTAGGTGAGTTGCCAGTTCATATTGTAGTTCATGTAGTACACAGCCCGGGATGTCATCTGGTCCCATGGATGCTGTATTCTTAGCTTTGGAGAGTGCGTTTTTTACCTGTGTGGGCATTATTACGAATTTGGTAATCTTCCGGTATTGAGCTGGGCCATTTAGGGGGTGAGAGGGGGTGAAGTTGGCACTGAATCGATCTGCCAGGATATTGGCAATATCCTTGGGATCAGTATATTTAATGCCATTCTGTTTTAGCTCAGAGCAGATCTGAGCATTGCCATTTAGATTTTTGACATAGTTATAGAATGCCTTGTTGTTGTCTTTGGAATCTTTGGCAATTTTATTTTCGTAACTAGCTTTGGAGGATTTTATGAGGGATCTCAGTTTCTTACTGAGGCTGGTAAGGAAGTTTTTTGCATCCTGGGATTTTCCTCTTTTCTGCAACAGTTTCTTCCTTTTGTTGTAAAATTTGTTTATGACAGGGGACCACCAGATTGGCTACATTTTTTTGGATGAGAGCATCTTGGTTCTATTTGGGATGGCATGATTTATGCATGAGTGGATGTGCTCGTACAGTGCCTTAGTGTAGGATTCAGCAGTTGAACTTTCAGCTCCCATCTGCATGAGTGTCATGAGGTTTGTCACTTCTGACTTGAGTAGCATGAAGTTGGCTTTGGAGAAGTTTTTTATGGAGGTTTCCTTACTGGGGGGTGGGGGTGGGATGTGGATATTAAGGGTGATTAGCTTATGGTCAGATGTGACTAACGAGGGGGTGACCATAGGTGTGGAGCATTGATTTCCCATGTTGGTAATGACCAGGTCTAGGATATTGGAGCACCTGGTGGGACTATGGATTAGTTGATCCAGGGCATTGGAATTTATGAATTCCAAAAACCATTGGGCAAAGGTGTTGGTACATGAGTAGCTTTCCCAGTTAATGGCAGGGTAGTTAAAATCACCCAGTATTAGGGTGTTAGGTTCTATCTTAATATTTTCCAGTATGTTTAGAAAGGTGTAGTGAGAATCTTGGGGTATGGTGGGGGATCTGTAGCAAGCTACAATTTGGATTGCAGTCTTACCTAGTGTTAGTTGCACCTGGAGAATTTCAGATACATTGTGTTGGGCAACTAGCCTGGTGGTGTGAATATCCTTGGTGAATATTGACACTCCTCCACCTTTAGTGTTTCGGTCCTGCTTTGGTAGCTGAAAAGTGTGGTAAGAGTTGTAGCCTGGAATTGCAGGGGTGCTCTCTGGAGCCTTGAACCAGGTCTCAGTAACTGCACAGATATCGATGTTCTCCATTTTTAGGAGTGCCTCGAGAGAGTGCATTTTGAGGTTTAGACTTCTAGCATTGAGTAGCATTACCTTCAGATTTTGCATGCTTGTACCTGTTATGGTGGTGGTTTTGTTCTTTGAACTTTGCCTAAAAAAGGCATTATAGGGGTGGCAAGAGCCTTAGCCAGTAACCTGAATCCCAGAGGCGACAGGTGCAGACCATCTCTGGCAAAGCATCGTGGTCTGTCAGTCATGTCGTCCCAGGCAGACAGATACTGGATCCCCTTTGAATGACACCAGAAGCTTAGCCAATTGTTGAAGTCAATCATTTTGTCCTTATATTGTGGTATCATTCTGGGTGAAGGCATGATGCTACTCAGGGCTAGGGTCATACCTACCTGGACCACATGATCCGAGAGCTCTTCCATGTCTCTTTTCATGTACTCCAGGGAGGTAGGTCTCAAGTCAGTCACTCCAACATGGACAATGACAGAGTCATATTTGTACTTGTTGTGGAGTGACTTGAGTGCATGCGTTATGTGGCGGATCCTGGCACCCAACAGGCAGCTGACTGTAATTTTCTCCTTGTTCAACCTGGTGAGAGGGACATCAGTGTGCAGGACTATAGAGTCACCTATGACTAAAGTGTTAGGTACATTGTCTTGCCTTAGGGGCTGCTGCTGGGTGGCACACAGGTATTTTGAACTATGTGACACTTTGGTTGTGATTGGTGTTTGTTTGCGTTTCAGCTTCAGAGGTCCTTGTTGCTTGGGCAGGTTACAGTTAAGGGCCTCTGCATATGTGGATTTAGTGTTGCTATATGTGGGTGTTGGTGGTGTGGGTTTAGAAGGGCTATGTGTTGCTTGAGGTGTAGTGTGGGTGTTAACCTTCTCCTCTTGACTGTCTAGCACAATCTTGGGTGGAGAGAGCTTTGCTTCCATTTTGGCTATGTAAGTGCATCTCTCACAGGTTGTAGTGTTGGGTGGTAGGAGGAGAGGGTTGTCTGTGTACATGAGGCAATTGCTGCATTGCCCCAGTATGCCCAGATTCACCAGGTGGACAGGAGAAATCACTGGAAGATGACCCTTGGACAAGACTGGTTTGATGCTTTTTTTTTTTTTTTTTGGTAAAGTACAGGAGCTGTTTTCCCTTACCTTAGCAAGGTACTTTGCAGTTATAGGCTGTTTAGTGCCTACTATTAATTTCTCCTTATTAACAAGGAGAGTTGAGTGCTTGTATCAGTTTAAGGCTTCCTAGTGCTTTCCAGCAGGTATTAGAGAAAGTGCTAGTCAAAGGGATGCTTAAAAGTAAGATGAAAAAAAAATGCACACTGCAGTGTGCACTAGAGAAGGTAGACATGAAAGTAGGTAACTTAAGTTTTACCTGTTTAAAAAGTTAAGGTTTAGTGGAGAGTTACTATTTTTAAAACAGCAAGATGGGTTGAAAGGGGTGGTCACTTTTGTATTCTGGTACTATGGAATACAGTAGGATGGCCAATAAATTTAAATAGTTGAATGGGAGGGGTTTTTGATTTAGTGATTACTCACACAAGCCACTGAAAGTAGAGAGGAAATGAGATATATGGTCAGATTAACATAAGAGGCAGGCAACTAGAAAGACAGTGGTATTTAACAAGACAACTATGACTGGGTCTGCAAATAATACTGCTTCTCAAATAGAAAAACATTATATTCTAGTACCAGCTCTATAAGGTAGCAGATACACTCTATTTTTTCATCAGTGAGAGAGCCTTCTTCTTTAAGAAAATGTCTTACATAGGAAAGACCTATTTGGTTAGGTATAACGATAAACAGAGACGCATCATCTAATGTTACCATAATCTCTGTACCAGTTTCAGCATAACGTTCAAGAAAAGAGTAAAAATCACTTAAGCAATGTTCTGCATCATGCAAAACAACAGCATACTTGTCTAAAATAGGTCTTAAATGTCTTTCTACATATAAAGACGCCGGTTCAGTTAGCCATTCACCTCCAACTACTACGGATCTAAAAGCTGGAGTTACAAGATTTTTATGCATTTTCGGAAAACCATTTAATGTAGGTACAGCAGGATATTCTGCTATAAGATACTGGAACAGTTCTTTAGAAATAACTGTTTCTTCAAAACAGTTAACAAGAGACTTAGTGAACCTTTCAATTAACTATGCTGGTATATGTATTGTCATCTCTAAGCATGGTATTCCTAGTAGTAACATAATACTCTTTATCTAACACAGAAAAGGAATTGCCTTTATTGGCTGGTCGTATTACAATGTCACTATATCGCTGTAAATTTTCAAGTGTTTGTCACTCATTTTTATTTAAGTTATAAAACTTATTTTGTTTATACTCACTATTAGTTTTAAAAAGACTATATATCTGTTGTTCACATACATCTGAAAAAACTTCCAAAGTGGAAGACAATGTTGGACAGAAAGTACTTGGCTTTTTATAGTTACATACACTTTCATGTGACACAGAAAAAACAAACTGCTCTTTCAGAGCTATTTTTCATACAAACAATTTCAGCTCTATAATAGTGTCAGCTAAATCAACCCTGTGAGAAGGAATAAAAGACAAACCTTTTTTACGTAAAGAAAGTTCAGCTTCTGTTAACTGTCTCTGCAACAAGTTCCATACTAATTGTTTGTTATATTCCACATTTTCTTGAGAGGCTGTGGTTCTCTGTCCTGAAAGAAGTTCTTTCTCTTGAATTTCTTTCCTTTGATGTTCACATTTTTGTATTCCTTGCATTGGAATTTGCAGGGTAAAGGGAGACCCAAAAAAACAGTCACCAGAAATATTCAGTGTTTTAGGTGGTACTACCTGTTCTGGAGAAAGAGCAGTTCTTCTAACTTGCTGCTCAGTTGAGGGAGGGACCACCAAAGGTGTGCTGTCATCATCATCATCATCATCTTCTTTCGGCTGTTCCAGTTAGGGGTCGCCACAGCAGATCACTGGTTTCCATTTCTTCCTGTCCTCTGCATCTTGCTCTGTCACACCAACCACCTGCATGTCCTCTCTCACCACATCCATAAACCTTATCTTAGACCTTCCTCTTTCCCTGTTACCTGGTAGCTTCATCCTTAGCATCTTTTTCCCAATATACTCAGCATCCCTCCTCAGCACATGACCAAACCAACATAATCGTGCCTCTCTGGCTTTGTCTCCAAACCTTCCAACCTGGGCTGACCCTCTAATATACTTATTCCTAATCCTGTCCACCCTCGTCACACCCAGTGCAAATCTTAACATCTTTAATTCTGCCACATCCAGCTCAGACTCCTGCCTTTTTGTCAATGCCACTGTCTCCAGCCCATATAACATAGCTGGTCTCACTACCCTCTTGTAGACCTTCCCTTTCACTCTTACAGGTACTCGTCTGTCACAAATCACTCCTGACACTCTTCTCCACCCACTCCATCCTGCCCATACTCTCTTCTTCACCTCTCTTCCACACTCACCGTTACTCTGAACTATTGACCCCAAGTATTTAAACTCATCCACCTTCGCCACCTCTACTCCTTGCATCCTCACCATTCCTCTATCCTCCCTCTCATTCACACACATATATTCTGTCTTACTCCTGCTGACCTTCATTCCTCTTCTCTCTAGAGCATATCTCCATCTCTCCAGGGTCTCCTCCACCTGTTCCCTACTCTCACTACAGATCACAATGTCATCTGCAAACATCATAGTGCATGGGGACTCCTGTCTGATCTCGTCTGTCAACCTGTCCATCACCATTGCAAATAAGAAAGGGCTCAGAGCTGATCCTTGATGTAACCCCACCTCCACCTTAAATGCATCCTTCACTCCCACCGCAGACCTCACCGCTGTCACACTACCCTCGTACTTAGCCTGTACCAGTCTTACATACTTCTCTGACACTCCTGACTTCATCATACAATACCACAACTCCTCTCTAGGCACCCTGTCATATGCTTTCTCTAAGTCTACAAAAACACAATGCAACTCCTTCTGACATTCTCTGTACTTTTCCATCAACACTCTCGGAGCAAACATCTCATCTGTAGTGCCCTTTCCTGGCATGAAACCATACTGCTGATCACTAATCATCATGTCCCTTCTTAACCTTGCTTCCACTACTCTTTCCCACAACTTCATGCTGTGACTGATCAATTTAATCCCTCTGTAGTTACTACAGCTCTGCACATCACCCTTATTCTTAAAAATCGGTACCAAAACACTTTTTCTCCATTCCTCAGGCATCCTCTCACTTTCCAAGATTTCATTAAACAATCTGGTTAAAAACTCCACTGCCATTTCACCTAAACACCTCCATGCTTTCACAGGTATGTCATCTGGGCCAACAGCCTTTCCATTCTTCATTCTCTTTATAGCTATCCTTACTTCCTCCTTGCTAATCCATTGTACTTCATGATTCACTATTCCTACATCATCCAACTTTCTCTCCGTCTCATGCTCTTCATTCATCGACCCCTCAAAGTACTCTTTCCATCTCCTCAACACACTCTCCTTGCTTGTGAGTATGTTTCCCTCATTATCCTTTATCACCTTTACCTGCTGCACATCTTTCCTAGCTCAGTCCCTCTAACTAGACAATCGGTACAGATCCTTTTCTCCCTCCTTAGTGTCCAACCTTTCATACAACTCTTCATATGCTTTATCCTTAGCCTTCACCACCTCTCTCTTTGCCATGCACCTCATCTCCTTATACTCCTGTCTACTTTCTTCATCTCTCTGAGAATCCCACTTCTTCTTTGCCAACCTCTTTCTCTGTATACTCTCCTGTACTTCCTCATTCCACCACCATGTCTCCTTGTCGTCCTTCCTCTGTCCAAATGTGATACCAAGCACCTTTCTAGCCGTCTCCCTTACTAGATCTGCTGTAGTTACCCAGCTATTTGGTAACTCTTCACTGTCACCCAGTGCCTGTCTTAACTCATCCCTGAACTCCACCTTACAATTACCCTTTTTCAATTTCCACCATTTGATCCTTGGTGCTGCCCTCACACTCCTCCTCCTCCTCTTAATCACCAACGTCATCCTACAAACCACCATCCTATGCTGCCTAACTACACTTTCTCCGGTCACCACTTTACAGTCTCCAATCTCCTTCAGACTGGCACTTCTACATAAGATATAATCCACCTGTGTGCATCTTCCTCCACTCTTGTATGTCACCCTATGCTCCTCCCTCTTGTTAAAATACGTATTCACCACAGCCATGTCCATCCTTTTCGCAAAATCCACTACCATCTGACCTTCTACATTCCTTTGTTTAACACCATACCTACCCATCACTTCCTCATCCCCTCTGTATGTAGAGGTATTAGCATTAGGTGAAGAAACAGCAATTTCCTGCACCACTGTTGAAGCATTAACAGAACCATTATTTTGAGTAATAGAGGAAACTTGCTCTGAGTTAGTAGCCTTAGAAATTTTAGGTTGTGCTGACTCTTTACGCTGCACTTTCGGCCAAGCAAACACATTTTGTTGTTGGAAATCAACAATGTCTCTGAAGTTTTTTTTTTTGAGCTAACAGCTTAGTTTCATACAGGTGTAATTGTTCAATTAACTCACTCATGCGAGGATCAACTTGTGCATCAATATTAAGGCTATACAGTTCTTTTTGTAATTTGCTGATATATTCACAAATTTGTTGCTCTAAAGGTACAAAAAATTCAATAAGCAACTTAATATAAGAGAAACTTGTCTCTAAATTAATTACTTGCCATTTTGCTAAAAGTTCCAGATAAGTTGTTCCATATGAGGGCATATTCAACACCCTCAGCCCTCTAGGAACAACTTTCGACATACAACAGACTTCAAAATGCAGTCTCTGACATTGAAGTCTCTTTAACTTATATAGCTGATTTTCCAAGTGTTTAAACAAGTCTCTCATGTGTGTACTTTCATTATGCTCAGTTATTAAACTGTGTGCAGAAACATCCATATTCTCAATTAACAAAGGATTACCTTGTATATTTAAGAAACTTTGTAGTCGTCTCCTTTGACTAGAGTTGCCAATAGAATTAGCCTGTGGCACAACTTCTGCATTTCCAGTGATACTTTCAGCCATGTCAGTCAGCAACAACACAAGACAGCAAAGAAATATGGTATTGGCACAATAATAATGGTCTAATTCGTTCCTTAAGTCGCGTATTAGTTTTGCCGCCTTTTTGTAAATACATTGATGTATCCAATACATTTATACAACCAGAGAATGGTAATCATTATATTTTTAAAGTTAATGCTAATTGTGACACTAAAAACTTAGTTTATTTAGCACAGTGTGTGACTTGTTCATAATTTTATATAGGAAAAATTAATAGGTGACTTAAGGAACGAATTAGAGACCATTATTATTGTGCCAATAAGGGCCATAGTTATAGTGCCTTAGCTAAACATATACTAGAGAAAGGCACTAACCATTGGTTCATGTTTATGGCAGTAGAAGTAATTTATGAAAGTTTTTGGTTGGGTGATATAACTAATGTCACAGAAGGGAAAGAATTAAGATGGATTCTTAAACTATCAGCACATAGAGGTGCAGGTTTGAATGAATCAGTACCTCTTAAGCCAGT